>NC_079367.1:29321787-29376787 GCF_021018895.1 Seriola aureovittata | reverse complement strand
ACCAACAAGACACATCTCAAGTAGATGCAGAAGTGAACTTTATGGTGATCTCTACTTCATCCACACTAATACATATTAGTTTAAAAATGCATTTCTTTTGCTACGTTTACTTCCTTGCTTCCTTCTTCCACCGTCAGGCGCATGCCCAGTCTACCTGAATGGTCATGTGATATGCATTTTCAGGCTTGTTAGTATGGACTAAGATTATTTCTAATACGGCGCTAAAGCGGATGTCTGAACGGAGATCGTTTTCATTTTTAAAACACTGTTTTAAACAATGATTTATTTAAACGGTGACAGCCCAGACGTCCCTCTGCAGCTCCTCCAGGAGGATCCTGAGGCTTTCAGGCTGGATGAGATATATAATCTCTCCAGTGTGTTCTGGGTGAACCCGGGGGTCCGCTACCAGTTGGACGCACTTGGAAGACCTTCAGCAGGAGGGGCCCAGGAGGATCCTCATCAGATTCTTGAATCACCTCAACTGGCTCCTTTCGAAGTGAAGGAGCAGCAGCTCAACTCCGAGCTCCCGCCACCCATCTCAGTTTTCCCAGGATTGTTCTTTTTTGAGCGACTGTCCCGGAAAATGAATATTGTTTCCTGGGAAACGCATTGTCCCAGTTTTTGTGAAAATGCACACTTCTACTGCAGGATTTCATAGTGTCAAAAAGAAACTACTTTTCTGTTTTTTTTCTTGGTTATGTCCAATCCTGTGTCTGTAAACGTATGAAAACAGATACAACACTGCCCAATTTACTTTATTACCCAGTAACTCCCACCCACGTCCTCAACCCTGTGATAGCCCGACAGTCAAGTGGTTAGAGTGCATACTAAATGGCTGCAGATTCCCTGAGCAGTGAGTTCCTGGCTGACTCTTTGCTGCATGTCATTCCCCTGCTCTCTGTCCCTGCATTTTCTGTCAACTTCTACTGTCCTGTCAAATAAAAGCAAAAAAACTGCCCCCCAAAAAATGTGAAAAAAAAACAGATGGATTGTTTAAGTCTCCCAGTTTTTCATATATCAAAGGTTGCAACCCTAGACACAAGACCAGCTTATGAAATAGCTGTGATGTCACAAAATGATGCCCCTACATTCTCATCTTAAAGTGATATTTTAAGGTGAGTGCAGAGAAACCCTCTGCACACATCACTCTGCTCAGAGAGGGTCAAATACCCACCTGAAGCAGCAACAAGCAAAAGACATGTCTGACTAGAGGGAGACATTAAGACCTGACAAACAGACAGTTTGTCTGTTCTCCATGTGGAGAAAGACAGATATGTACAACTGATGTTTCCTTAATGTCCTCAGTAAAAGCTGTGAGGCTGACGTACTAATAGAGATTCACAACAGAATTTCTCCTAATTAGTTCATTCAAGAATTCTTTTAGAGTTTTTTAGCTGCTAAATCCAAAACTGAGAATCAGAAATGAGCACATCAAACATGGTCAAACAGAATTCCTCAGAGATCCATGAATTATCGCCAGCACCAGCTGAAGGTCAGCCAGACAGAGTGTGAGACAGCGTCATCTACTCAACTCGATGGCTACTTAAAGCTGCACTTGGCAAGACATTTATGTAAACAGCTGGTTCAGGCCAATATCAGAAAGCAGAGCAGAGTGTCCCATCCAAAATAAGATTTGGTTTCTCCCTTCATCCAAATGAAATTCTGCTGTCCACTTGGAATCTGGTGGAACATCAGATCCAACCAGGAAGTGACTGACTCAGGAGTCAAAATACAATAGTTTCCAGTGTACAGCAGAGGCTTCACTAGCTGTGATTGAGATCTATGTGTGATACTGTGGATCATTACAAACAGACACACACTCTTCCAAATGACTGGTGGAAGTGATGAACTAAGCAGTCGTCTGCCCAAATTCACCAGCTCCTTGGCCTGTGTTCAGCGTTAAATTCCCTCTTTACTCGCAGCCATAAATCCAGCACATTGTCTTGGTGCGATTGTCTCGGCAGCGCGTCGCTCAGCGTGGCTGTAAATAGCCATACAACCAGCAGCTTATGTAATTTCCTGCTAAAGATTTTTGAAATATGATGCTTACGTAACTGTCCCACAATACCAGGCCCCATTTACATACTGCATAGAGATAAACTCACTGCACCAGTCTATAGAGGAGTGTGTGCGTGAACTCGTCTGCATATATGCTAATGACCCACGCGTGTCACACATGTGTATAAAAACCAGGAATTCATTTGGTTAATGTGTTTGTAATGTGTGCATGTGCATGTGAGCAGTACTGAGCATGTTTGCCTGTAAAGAAAATAATATGGCAGCAAACAGCTCCGACAGAGAGCCTCAGGATCACAGCTGATGATGCAAAAGCAGAAATCCTCCGTGGGCCAGGTTTAGGATGGACTCTCCGAAAGGTGCAGCCCCTGAATTGGGACACAGCTATTTTTTTTGTCATTTATGCTATTTCATTTTATGCAGATATGTAAAACACATAAAATCAATATGAGATAACGTCATAATGTGCATATATAAGTGTAGTTTTTTTTCTAGTGTCAGTGTCAGCACATTTCAGTCCTCTGTTTTGTATTTCAGCCTTCTTGTTGGATCCCTGATGGCACCTCTCAAGGACGTATCTGTTACACAGCGAGAGCTCAGCAGCAGTGTGACAGCTGGAGGTGTCAGGTAGTATTTTGAAATGTGACTCCCAACCGAGCAGAGACGTACAGAGAGGAAACCTCATCAACCTCTCCTCATGACTGTTTCAGTGATATTGTATCTATTTGTTTTAATAAGTTTCAAACCTGCTACTTGAAACTCAGCTGTCATTTTTGACAGTGAAATCATCTTAACAAACAAGTCACATGAGTTTTCCAGCTGTGTTTCAATCAGCTGGAACATCTGGTTCTTCTATTCTCATGCTGACAGAGGTTATACACACTCCTACATTTCTATATCAGGATTATTGCAGCTCTTTATAGTCATGGTTAAACCGGAAGACAATATCAAACCTTCAGTTTGCACAAAAGACCACGATGCAGCTTTTTTCACAGCAGACATTTTGACATGTGGCAGGTGTAATTAATAAAATGAGCTGCTGCAGGTTCAGGGTTAACACTGAGGTCATGATATCATACAGGTTTAACAGCCTAAATTAATCCCTGTCAGTGTGGAGAGGGCTTTGGAACAGAATGTTGATCTTTATCTGTATCACCTGAAAAATGAAGCCAACACATTGTTAATCAATGTTATTCACTTCACCTGTCAGTGGTCATAATGTTGTGGCTTATCGCTGTATAACTCACCTGTTTACATTTTATTAAGGCCTAAAGTTGTGTGTAATTGAAGGCGTGGCCTTTTTGAGTGACAGGTGGGGGAGTTTATACTCGCCACAAACCGACATGCACCGAAGTGTTGGCTCCACACACGCTCCTCCTCTCTCTCCATTTTTGGATTGGCGGGGAGTTAGGGGCGGAGTCAGACACTGCCAAAATGGTGACGATGGAGCAGCTCACTCTGAGCTTCAAAACCGCTCTTCAGAAACCTGTGGGTGACGTCACAGAAGCTGTCCATCTTTATTTACAGCCGATGAACTTTATATCGGAACATAAAACTGTAATAATTCAAATCAAGTTCTGAGACAGTTTAATTTGTTGACTGGAGTTTATGAGTTCCAGAGGAAACACAGTTGAACTAACTGAATGAATAAAACATGGAAAATCCTCCATCAGAAACTTTATAGAGTTTAGAGAGCAGAGCTGCATTAATTGGCAGTGTGGTGAACAGACTGGGTTAATGTGTGAGTCCTAACTGGGACCTTTCTGGACCCACGGGTGACTGAAGGTATGTCAGGTCTTTGATCCTGGAGACACGACTGTGATTTTTGGCTGTAGAAATAAAACTTCAGATGACACGTGGCTCTCTGGTGGTTCAGGAGAAGTGGTTCAGTGGTTATCTGATCTGAGGGTCTAAGATTGAAGGTGTGCTGTACAGATTTTAAAGCCCCAGAGGCAAAATAGTGATTTGTGATGTCAGACTGTATAAATCAATAAAATTGAATTAAAGCAGTAGAGATGCCAAGAGACTCAGATACTAATGCTTCAGTAAAGCTGGAAGACTAAACCACAAACACAAGTTTAACAACTGACTGAATGAATAAAACATGAAACATGTAAATCAGTATACATTTTTAGAGAATTCAACAGTTCTTCTGTTGGGAGCAGGGTGCACAGGAACAAACTGCATTATATTACATTGCATGTTATATTTTTTGAGAAGACTTTTTTTGTAAACTTCTGACTTTTACTCCACTACACGTTCTACTGTCTGTTTGACACACACACACACACACACAACACACACACACACACACACACACACACACACACACACACACACACACTTTTATTATTATTATTATTATTATCATTATTATTATTATCATATTTTTAAAAGTACTCCAGTACTCTAACTCAAGTTAAAATTTATTGTATTGGAGTAACATTTGACTAAAGTAATAGAGTTCTGTACTTTGTCAACCTCTGACTGGGAGACATTTGACCTCTGACCTGCAGGCTGTCCCTAATCTGACATGGCATTTTCTGAATGACATTTTCTGATTTCACTTCTATGTTCACCCATTTGACTTGTTTCACCCTTATCTCATTTTACTGTGTTACTCTATTTGATTCTATTGTTATATTGTTTTTTTTTTTGTCCTGAATTTTCCTTCTAAGGATTTGAGATGTATGAATAAGCTTTATCATTATTGCTGTAATGATGAGTACTGCATTAGGACGTGTGTTGGAGTCAGTGTGTTTTCTAATTAAAAATGAATCCACATGTTTACAGCACTGACATGGATGGTGGAGTTTTATCTGTTTATGGTTTGATGACCAGGCCAGCAGGGCTGCATCCCATTCCAAAATGATCTCCCTTTGAATGCCTCCTTCACTCCTGTTTTTATGCACGCACCGACAGTTTGAGGAATCATTAAACCACAAATAAACTAAAGAATAAATACATTTTAGTATATAAATAAATAAGTGAAATTAAAGTGTATTGCTCTGTATTCTGTGTGAAGGCTGGGACTAGGACACATTGGCGGAAGTGGTACACAGATAAAATCACCGAGTCACAGGAGCGTGATGCACGTGTGCAGCTGCAGGTGTGTCCGCGCGCGCGCACGGACAGGTTCAGAGAGGGTGTGGCCTCTAAACTACCTGCAGCAGGTAGGCTCGTGTTACCCGCTGCTCTCCTCTCTCTGTTTTTCCTGCTGCAGGTTTCAGGTAATTCTCCTGCAGGTGAGTTTTTTTTTTATCTCTCAGCTTGAATCAGCCGATCAACAGCTCGAAACCTCACCTGAGTCACCGGAAGTGGACATGAGTGTTTGAACTGCTTTTTCCCACCTGTTCGGACGTGTTTTCACATTTCCAAGTTTCCCGGGATGAGCTCATCCACCAGCAGGTAAGTCAACCATCATTCAGACGTTAATTAGGTCACGTTCGCTTCTCCTGGTTTACACACAGTTTCCACTTGCTTTCAGTTTGTTTTCCGGTTTGCGTGCATGTGTTGTTTGTTGTGTGTTGTTTGTTGTGTGTTGTGTGCATGGCCAGTTTGAGTTGTTTTGTCTATGAAAACAAGTTTCAAATGTCACACACCGAAACTCCCATGCTGCTTTTCTCTATAGCACATGTTGTTTCAGGAAACATGTTGTCTAATGTGAGACCTTGAGGTTGGTAATTTACACTGTGTACAGTTCAAGAACCGGTTTTTTGTAATTGTACTGCTATGTGTGTGTGTGTGTGTGTGTGTGTGTGTGTGTGTGTGTACTTCTATCTTTGTGAGCACCAGTTTGAGTGTAGACCTTGGGAATGGGGACATGTTGGCTGTCCTCACTTTAAAATTGCTGTTTAAGGTTAAGACTTGGTTTAAGCTGTGATGGTTGAGGTTGGAGTACGGGGCCAGGGGCCTATGTAATGCATTGGTACTATGTTAGTGAGTGTACTGATAAAGATAGAAGAGAGAGAGAGAGAGAGAGTCATTCATTGACATCGGGCTGTCAAGAGTGTATCCATTGTCCTGTGTGCCCCCAGGATATGAGTTTAGAGAGGTGTGTGATTGTGTGCATATAGTGTTCTTGTGTCCCTCTGTTGCCGTGGCTACAATGACAAGTATTGAGCATGGTGATCCGGGGGAGATGGTGGAGGAGTCAGTTCTACTCTTTATGAAAGTAGTGAAGTTTCCTCCTCTCCTCTGAGGGTAAATTCAGAGTAAAGAGGTGAAGACGTGTTGATTGTGTGTTTCTCCAGATTTATCGAACTTGTTATGATGGTTTTCTTTTCTTTTTAGACCGAAGTGTGTTGCAGAAAAAAAGACCTGTCGGGCAGGTGAGGGAGGAAAGAGAAGCAAGAGAGCAGCAAGGAGGACAGATAAATGATTATAGTAATATATTATGAATAATAATAATAATAATAATATTTTATACATTTTTTCTAGGGGAAACACTGAATTTCCATTGATTCTTTACTCCCCCTCTGAACCCAGCTCCTCTTTATCTACCTCATCCTATAAACAAAGACTAACAGATGCTGTTTGGTTACACTGATTGTGTCTTCAGGCTTCGTGCTGTTGTGACTGGAACAACAATTACTGTAGGAATGTGTCGCAGTGGTGCAACTGTTTCTCCACCCAGTGACAGCGCAACAACGCTCTGACCTGTTGTGGGCGCCTGGCGGCTCACTGATCCTCTGCCACACCTGAACCCAGGAGACAAACATGTCCGAGTGTTGGAGTCTGTGAGTTCACGTGATGTCTGGTGGATCCTTAAACAAACACTTTGATCACTGAAATCACACTGTTCACGGCTTCGACTTACATCAGTGTTGCAAGTGTTTTTATTTATTTCACCTTGTTAGCTAATAACTCAAATGACCAACCAGCCTCTAGTGTGCTTGTAGATTATTTGTATGAGACTGAGCCCCCAGGTCGTCTGTGCAGCAGGTTGTTATGACCCATAGTTACGTTTTGTTGCTAGGCGACATCTAGTGGTCATAGTAATGATGACAGGAGCAAAAGGAAAAGTGCAGTGATGTAGTATAAAGAGACAACGTCCACATCAGGAGGAGGTTGTGATGGATGGATGAATATGACACAGGAGAGCGCTGTTCCATTCCCATGTGAAAGTAGCTGTTATTATTGTAACCATGACAACAAAGATCATCTAATGTTGAGGAAGCACACATTTTAACCCAAATCACAATCTTTTCCTAAACCTAACCAAGCCATGACTGTTATTATAGTAACCTCGGCATTGAAGTTAGGTACGCTGCTATTGGTATTAGGAATGGGAATAGGTTCCAGTTGAGAATCGGTTCCAACTGGTTCGATCCATCAACATCATTTGCCTTTATGCTTAACGATTCCCTTATTGATGCCTTCCACTTAGTTCCGTGTGCCTTACAAAGCAATGACGTCACGCTCTTGCGAGAAGCAGTCAGCGCGAACAGCAACGAAGGAGTCGAGGAATTGTGGCTTAATTTCACACAAAATGACGCTAACAGCAAAACGTGCAGTGTCTGTGGCACTAAGATTTCAAGCAGTGGTGTAAACACCAGCAACATGCTGAAACATTTGTAGACATATTACGGCATTAAATATCAGGAGTGCCATGTGTTTGATGCTCTACGCTGCCGGTCAGTGAGTGCTTCCCAGTCTCAGCAGAGCAGTGAAGGTACGTATTAGTGATGTGTCGGTCGCCGATGAGCCGGCTCTTTTAAGTGAACGATGGGAGCCAGCTCCTGTTTGAGAGCTGTTTTCTGTTTTTCTTCCTTTCTTTTCTTGTAAATGAACACAAGGCAGACCTAAAGAGTTAGACAGCACCCCCTCCTCGAGGGATTGAACAACTACAGAGCGGTTATCTGTCTTGTTCAGTGTTCAGAGACTCATAATAAAATTTGTGTTATTGACACTGAAAACCTGTACAGGCCTACTTTTTTCCACACAGAAAATCCACAGGAATCGATAAAGAATCATATCAATAAGCAGAATCGATAATGGCATTTGTATCAATAAAATCTTATCAATTCCCATCTCTAGTTGGTACAGTCTGCGTGTTTATTATTGTAACCATGATAACCGGTTTCCGGTATGCCTGCCGCTGCACGCTTCAAAAGGGTTTGAAAAGGGAACCTCAGTTTCTCTCATTCCTTTTAAAAGCCAGGTGTGTTGCACCGTGGCTGATTGCTATTACAAAGGTGCAGAGTGGATTACCGTCTTGATACTTCACCCATAACATAACAGTGAAATACGGGGCCACAGACTTCTGCTCTCCGCTGCCTCCAGACAACAATGCACTGACAATGTGCCTGACTACACCTCATTTTAAGACCAACGCACCCATGGGTGCTCAAATGGGCGCAAGTGTATTTGAAAATGACAACTTAGTCTGGCTGAAACTAGCAAAAACAGTTGCACATGAAGCGATGGGGCCCTCAGAGTTGTAGTAGCTGCCAAAGCCGGATTAATGCTCCCAGAAGCAATAAAACAACAACTGCCAGACCACCAATCTGTGTTTCAACTACTTAATAAGTTTGGATTTAACTGTAACATTACAATTGTTTGGCAGCGAGCCACTGATGCATATTGAAAACTGAAATTGTTCACCTGGCATTTGTAGATTTTGTATTGTATTGATGTATTTTATATACACATATAACGCATTACTGTATATAATATAATGAACAGCAAACCTGGAGCAGATTAGTATTCTAGTTTAGGTACTGGTTGGTTTCGGGTGTTCACGTGTTAGAGGACTATTGTGCGTGCGGAGTGGCCTCATCCTTCCAGTCGCTGTGGCCCTTGGTTCACTGCGCTATGTGCACAGGTCAGGTCCTGTATGGACCCTGAGAGGGATGGCTGCAGTGTAACTGGAACCTAAATGATGTCACTGAGCTCAGGTGAGATCCCCTGCAGCTTTTACAGTGTAACTGTGTCACGTCACGTAACCGTGGCTACGGCTTCACTACAGCCTGTGGTGTGTAACGGTGACCTGAGCTGTAGTGGATGTGTAGAGTTACCTGAGAGGAGATCTGTTTGACCCAGTTCCCACCTGGAACTGTGGTGAACTATAGTTATCTTGAATGTCATGTTGCATTTGACAGTAGGGCTGAAAATAATGATTATTTCCATTGATTAGTATGAAAAATTATTACTCTATTAATTATTTGGTCTTAAATGTCAGAAAATGAACATCACAGGTTCCCACGGCTCATGGTATCATTGTTTTTGTTTACTTTCATTCATGACAGAGTAAAGCAGATTTGTTTTCATATTTGAACCAGCAAATCTTTGTCATTTTTGCTTTCTAATGATGATTCTGTTATTAAAATTGTCAAAGATTACTTTTCTTTTGATCAACTAAACAATTCCGCTCTTGCACACAGTATACATCTGCTCTGATCAAACACTGATGGTTCTCTGAACAGCGTATTTTGTTTTGGTGATAAACATGTTCGCTCAGATTTTTATGCAGGTTGGATGACAGGACTTGCGAGTGGCAGTGGCATCAGTGAATCTCCTGACAGTAGCAGGAGTAAGAAAGACCCTGAGGTGAATTTGCTTGAAAACAGTAAGATGTCAGAGAGGTGTGGGAGGAAGAGGAAGCACGGATGAAAAGCTGAGTGTGCAGGAACAGAGAGGAGAAGAAGCACAGCAGGAGTTGATAAGATTGTTTTCAAAGGCATTAGTGTGTTTTATTAGTGTTGTTGAGGCCGCCGGGCTTCATTATGACTCACATTACCTTTATTACGTCCTGAGGCTCCACCCCCCTGAGGCAACAGGCCGCTCTGAGTCTCAGCTAGCTAACACCTGCGGGCTAATGTCCCCTCTGATGGCCATAACAACACATAATGTTATTACACCATTAAACAGCCTGCTTCCTTCAACTTTATGGCTGCTGTTACCTGCTGCACTGAAACACACTCGGGTAGCCTGCCACCTGCAGGGCCAAGCAGGGCCAAGCAGGGCCAAGCAGGGCCAGACAGGGCCAGGAAGAGCACATCTCACAAATCTGAAGAAAATTCTTAGTACTCCAGCCTCAGTGCTGTAATTTACTGGATGATATTGTTGTTGGAGTCTTCTGAATCAGGACCCCTGCTGTGTCAACACAGTGACCTCATTGGATGGATCGATGAGTGGGTATATTTTTATGGAGGACTAATGTTGCTCTGAATATGGAAAAAATAAGGCATGTCTGCTTTGCTGAAGAGGGGCAGTCAGTTTAGTCTAACTTCTAGTCAACGCAGAACAGAAGCTGAAGCAAACAAGGCAATCCTGATCTACTTACCAAGGCCAACCCAGGTCACCCAATACTATAAACAGGGTCAAACTGGGCTGGCATGGTTCTTGTTACATGGCCAGTGTTATCTAGACAAAACCCATCAGCAGAAGAATTAAATGGGGCTAACTGCACCCCCCATCCCCCCCTGAGCCAGGCTAAACCACAGACAGAGGTGTTGTCTGGTTTCAGGATCAGAGCTAAGTAGGTGGCCTTGCTTATACAGTAGCTTGGTTTCCACAGTAACAGAGGGCCTGATTGGTCTAGCTGGCCTTACTAAACTGGGGCCATATCGGGCTAACCTGGTTATACTGTATAGTTGTGAAACAGATGGAGGGTCAGCTGGATTGCTGGGTGGAGCTAAAGAAGGTTAGCCTGGTTTGTAGTGAGAGATGATCCTAATTTGCAAAGGAAACGTCAAACAATTAATGGCCAGTCTGGTTTTTACTTTAAAACTGAGCCAAATGAATCCGTCTAATCAGACCAGACCAAACCGGGCTTCCTCTCTGGCTCTGTGGTTGTTTGGTTTTGTGCCTCGGCACCGGCAGAGCAGATTTTCCTCCTGGGCTGTTTTTAAAGCGGTGTTTCTCTACAGTGAAACATTGTCTTTCATTGCTTCAACCATCATCTCTGAGCTTTATTTGTCCCTCGGAGTGAATTCACCCAGTCAGTAATTTCACACAGGCAACATTAGTCCCTGTAAAAGTCATTTAAAAACGCAGACAAAGATGTTTTCCTGGTGAATCTGCATTAGCTGGTATGTTTCACATCCAATAAAATGTATTATTCCTACAAATCAGCTTTGTTACCGTTTATTTTTTCACTCTCTGACATCTGTATTGGAGCTGTGTGAAGTTACTAATAATGCAAACTACACATTTCCTGCTCCTGCTTCTTCACATCAAAAGCTTGGTGTTGGTGAATCATTGAGAGACTTTTATTTTGAAGTAGCTACTGGGATTTGTCACCCAGTTCAGCAGTGCAGCAGTGTGAGTGTTGCACACAGGAGCAGGAGAAGCAGAAACAGCCACAGTGAGCGGGTGAATGAAGAGATGCCGATGATGGGCTGTTACTGTGGTCTGTAAGAACCAGCACACCTCCAACATATCATCAAGATAAACACTGCCTTTTGTTGTGCTGTGTTGTCCAACATTAGTGCCATGCCGGCGCAGCTTGAATGGTCATGGTTGATTATGGCTCTGGTGAGAGTGAGTAACCTCTACCTGTGTCTGTTTATCTGTTTTTTGACAAATGTAAATCAGGTGAGGGCGCCACGACTCGTCTTCTCTGGGCTCGTCCTGCAAGTAAATATTTCATTTATAGTATCAAGGAAACAAGTGGACCAGACTCTGTATTTGTGGTTTAGGGTTGGAAATCTACCTCTCTCATGTTTTAAGGTATCTTGTCTTTGTTCTGAGGAAATGAGGTAGTCTTCATCTGACCCATCTAACTATGAATGGAGGAGTCTCTCTCCGTCTGTCCGTCTGTTTTCTCGCTCATCCAGTTGACTGGGTGTATTGCTGAGGAACCAAGGAAGTCGACTGACGTGTTTTTGGATCTTTAAAGCTTCAAACATCACTTTCCTGTTGACGTCAAGAAAAAGGTGGAACTACACTGCATTGTGTTGTGCATTGGACGTTTCAACTCTTTCATTGCTTACTGTGCTTTTCACTCGAAATCAGGGGGCAAATGAGTAAGTGTAAGTGTCTTGAGCGTGGTGTGGAAGGAAAGGTCATGGGGGTCAAATCTAATGGGAGTCGGCACCATCCACCAGTGGAAGAGGGGCATCTCTGGAGAGATGGGAGTGATACAGGGCGGCCTCTTACTGTGCTCATGCCCCAGTCCCTGTCATCATCATCCCAAAGTTCTGCAGATGTAATGGCAATAAAAACAATAACTGTTAGTGTTAAACTCATGAACATGACTGTAGTCTTTACAGTGAAATGTATGTCCTCATCAGAGCCTCACTCTCCTCTGTGTCTGTGATCCTCTCTGATTATCCAAAACTCAAACACTTTCTCCGTTCACTCCGTATAATTCACTGCTCTCTGCCGCCTCGTGACGCCACTTCCAGATTAGTTAGTTTAACATTCAAATCTCTGGAGAAACGTTAACGTATTTGGGTCATGAGATTAAGATCTGTGCAGTGAAAAGGCTCCTCTGACACCTTTAGAAAATTCAAAGTCCCGTTTTGCCTGAAACCAAATTTGACATAATCACTGAGCTCGGAAGTATAAAGTCATATCTGTCTGATTTGCTTTTATAAATCAACTGGGGAACTGATAAGACCAGTGTTTCTATGCTGTTGTGGTATTTCAACAGGAGTAATGTTGCGTTTAAACATTTTTACAAAGCGAAGTAAAAGGTATGTTGTTGGTGGTTTTAAGGTCACAGCATGAGAAACAACACCTCAGTGTGTCTTTACAATCAAAAAGCTGGGTTCAAAATGCCAAATAAAGCCAGTAAGTTAACAACTAACTGGCCTGTGCTAAGAACTTCCTCAGGGTGAATATAATTATGATGATTTATAATGTGATAAAGGCTCTGTTTCACTACACAGTCAGTCTACCCGCTCTATTAAAGGTGTTACACATGGCTTTTTTTTTTTCAACACCATGGCCTCATTAATTTTTATGAACAAATCATAATAAGTGTAAACAAGTGAAGCGATCAGCTTCTTTGCTGTTTAAAGGGAAATCTGCAGGAAAACCATTCATGTGGTGCCTTTTTAATGAAGGCTGACGGAGTAGAGTAGTCAGGTGGACAGACACACCCATTTCAAGCCTGTATTTAGGCCTGGTTCTACACTGCTTTGGTTGGGGGGGGGGGGCATTTAGAGATGTTGACTGGTCACTAAGTGCCAGAGTCCAAGACTTGTTACCTGGGTCCTCCATGAGTGTTCTTTAGGACTCTATAACCTTCACTGTTATATGTTTTGTAAAACTGAAGCCATAGAATCTACTAATACATAAGTGTAAAAGCTGAATCTAACACTAACACACTAACTAGCTAATCGCTACATCTTGAATGTGTGAAGATCTAGATCTAGAGATCAACTCTCATGGATGAACTAAAACTAAAACCAGGTCATTCTCATTGGTGTCAAGTCACTGAGTGTGAGCAAGGCAGACTGGTAACCAGAGTGTAAGAAACTGATGAAGTGAAACGATAGTGAAGTAACTGCTCTCCACGCTGTATCCAGTTTTTATATGGCCAGACCAACCAATCACATATTAATAAACTTTGACTATTTGAATGTGGCATGTTTATGGTTGGTCAAATCGACAAGGACACAATAAAATACTAATTGTTTTACTATTATACTTAAAACACTAATTATCTTTTTGAATTTTGGTTTGAATCTGAAACAGAAGCTGGACTGTTAAAGTTGTGATGTCCATCAAAAAAAAGTCATTGGCAAAGTGTTGCATGTATCAGCAAAATATTCAGACGTTTTTCTTTAGCTACCTTACAGTATCCACTCTGCAGTACAATATATGGCAGCAGGAAGTGACAAGCGTCCCAGTGTTTAACTGAAAAACAATAAGCAAAATGACAAAATCAGGCCCTTTTATCCTTTGGTTTGGTAGAACATTTGGAGTGGCCTTTACTGCAGTAACCATGAGCCCGAGCAACCACTCCAGCAACAACAACACACATTTGCTACATTGCAGCGGAGCTTAAATCTCTGGCTATTTTAACAGAAAAGTGCTGTTCATAGAAAGTCAAACTTCTACAGTGTGATCAAGTCTCCACTGTCCATCCATGTTCCAGAAATTCATTGTTTCACCAAAACATGTTGTGAAATTTCTCCAAATACATGGTTTCCTTTTGTTTCAAGCACTGTAACGCTTGTAATCCGTGACCCATGTTGCTTTCACCACCACACCATCCTGCAGCCCCTAATACTCAGTAGATACTCCACCCTCCAGATATTCTCACCATTTCTCTTTCCAAATTAGATATTTGAGATTGAGTCCCCCCCCCCCCCCCCCCCGTCTGATGTTCTTTTTCTGAGGAGGACAGAAAGGCTGTTTGTTCCCTGCTTGCCTCCTTTTGTCCATGGAAGACAATAGTGACTCTGGGGGCAGAGAGGAGGGTGGGGGTGGGGGGGTGGGGGTGGGTGGGGGGGACAGACAGACACACACACAAAGGGTGGAGATCAGTAAAAAACCCGAAAATTTAGGTTTAGGTTATTTCTCCAAAGCTTTTCCTACAGTAATAACGAAAATATTTTCTCCAATGATTTGTGTTCGATCATTCAAGTGGCAAATATGGCGTCAGTCTGATACACAGATTTATACTACGCCCACTAGTTTTATCAGTATATCAGTTTCAAAAAGAAATGTAAGATGTCTGTTTTTTTTTTTTTTTAATTTCCAATCAGAGGAGCAAATCAATTAAAATTTCTACCGAGTGCACTGAACTTACTTCGTGCCACTTCGTTGTGCGAATTTCACGGACAACCTTTACCATAGAGAATGCTCAGAAGTCTGTGCAGCAGGTTCGATTCCCATGTTAAAGTAGCTTTTTATGTTGTTTCTATTATCTATGACTGTTTAACAAAGTTAACCAGGTTGTTATTATTGTAACCATGACAACAGACATCGTCTAATGTTGCGGAAGTACTAATTTGAACCCAAATTACCTTCTTTTCCTAAACCTAACCAAGTCATGACTGTTATTATAGTAACCATGGCATCAGTGATATGTATGCTGTTCTGTACAGTCTGTGTGTTTATTATTGTAACCATGACTACTAAGGTCCGGTCTGCCTTGATGGAAAATGCAACGACTGTGTTCATGGCCTTTTGGCAAAAAATTAACTCGTGCGTTTCTTCACCTATACCAGATATGTGGAGTTACACACCTGTGAGTGATAGCACAAAATTATTAAAATTTATAAATGTCTGAAATCTGTTTACGGCTCCATGGAGTGTTTGGAATGGAGGGAACAGCCAATGAGGGAACCAGGGACAGAGCATTAATTGGGTTTTAATGTTTCACAGTCACAAGTGCTTCACAAGCTCTACAAGGCTTATATTAGATCAGCTGTGTTGCTATGAAGCGAAAACAGCAATTAGTGTTTTAATAAATGGCCCAACGGAGGGGAGCAGCAGACTGACCTGGCTGTGGAGAACCAGGGTCAACATGTCACTGTTAGACAACGAAGCCGAAGGCCAGTTTGAATTTTGGCAAAATGAACGTTTTCAGAGAGCTCGCAGGGTTCACTTTGTTGTTGTTATTGGTGGTTGGTTGACCTCGGTTTGTGCAGGTGGTGACGTCCTGAGGAAACAGAGTCTCAGAGGGAGAGGAGGGGGAGCAGGAAGGAGGAGGAGAGCTTTTGACAGAGGAGCAGCCGGCCTTATGTCATTGCCAACACACATTCACACACATGGATGTCAGCGCTCTGCTGCACACTTGGGTGTTTGTTGCAGAGAAAGAGTGTCCGCACAAGGTTAGAGAGGAGAGGGAAGAGTACAGGAGTTTGGCTCATGGTTGAGAATGTACTCGATACTGGGTTTACAATGAAGAGGCAGTCTACACCTCTAGCCTTTGTTGAATAGATTCTCTTTCTTTTTAACCAATGAAGCAAATCACAGAGACGTATTGTACGTGTTAAGACACAACCAGCAGCAGTTTGTGATTGTCTCCCGCTCTCTGTATGTTTTTATGCCTCCACACCGGCAACAGCCAGAGGCACATTGTTTTCAGGTTGTCTGTATGTGCGTCTGTCCTATTCTGGTGGACACGATATCTCAATAACGCCTTGACGGAACTTCTTCAAATTTGCCATTAACGTTCACTTGGACTCAAGGATGAACTGATTAGAGTTTGGTGGATAAAGGTCAAAGGTCATGGTCGGTGTGACCTCACACAACACTTTTTAGCTAACTCAACACTTCACAGAAATTATGACAACATTTTCTGTGACTCTTGATAAACAGGGAAGTAACCTGAAACTGGTCTGAGTGGCGGAGGCAGACAACCACCGGGAGGTGATTGTAGTTAACTGTATCTCTATTGTCCTGATGTTCAGGTGATTTTAAGGAGAGATGTTTATCTAATGGTTATGGAAATATTATTATGAGTTTGAAATGACATGATGACAAATTTATTACCAGGAGTAAGAAGACAAATACATTCATTAAAGCAATAAGAACAGTAATAGAGGTCTGGGGGAATCTCTGATGTGGCTCTCCAGAGCCATTAGCTGTTGTTTCTTAATTTGATTTTATCTTCTGTTTGCTCCGGGAAGCTTTGATCTGATTTTAAATGTGAACACTGGCCCAGGTCTGGTGTCAGCATATGTCTTCATAATGAATTTACTGCTTTAAGAGGAACTCCTAAAAAGAGGGCGGATATCGCCTCAGAGAGTCTCTCTTAAGCTCTGCTCAGAGATTTCTGTTCATAGTAACAAAGCCACTGAGGATTATCACCTAACTTGGATGTTTCCACTGGCTCTACAGAACATTGGGCCTCATTCACCAAACATTTCTTCTTTAAACCCACTTGCGCACTTTATACAAAGATTCTGACATTCACCAGTGTTTTCTTATTTGGGATTTGTTCTCTGTAAGAACTGAATCTACTCACACTCAAGAGCACTCTTACACACATTTGAGTGCTGACATGTTTGAGCGAAATAACTGGTTATTGTGTTTTCTTTTGTTCTACAATTATATAATATAATATTATTTAAATTACAATAATATCAAGTCATTTATACATTTAAAAAAATAACTTTTGTTATTTTACAAAGCATCATGGTCTTTTAAAATAAATGAACACTACACTAACACTTAACACATTCACATCAATTATGTTAATTGGGAACCATGCCATCCACTAGTCAGTGACTGTCACCCTATTTATAGGCCAAAAGTAGGACTTCTGCACCCTAGGCCTGCTCACACAGTGGCATATTTACTTCTGCTGTTAGATGTTGCAGATGGTGCTCAACTGAGGGAACAAATTTTCCATGACCGTATAGATTTATTTGCAGAGAGTTATAAGTACTTATTGGGATGCACCATTGGCATCTTAAAAGGACGCTGGATGTGTTTGGACACAGCAGGTGGTAAGTTGCTTTACAAACCGGAGAAGGTGTGTATAAAGACAACAGATGACGATTTGTTTTATTCTTGCAAAAACTATAGAGAGAATAGACTACCTCAGGTCAAACTGATTTCAGTGCACATCTTTATATTTTTAAAAAATTTGAATTCATTTCTTTAAGTGTATCTGAGATTGTGGCAAGTGTCGAGAACCACTTCTGAGATCAGACGTGGGGCAGAACGGAACCTGGGAGCACGCATGGCGGTACTGCTGCATGGAGGTACTGCTGCATGGAGGTACTGCTGCATGGAGGTACTGCTGCATGGAGGTACTGCTGCATGGAGGTACTGCTGCAGGGAGGTACTGCTGCAGGGAGGTACTGCTGCATGGAGGTACTGCTGCATGGAGGTACTGCTGCATGGAGGTACTGCTGCATGGAGGTACTGCTGCAGGGAGGTACTGCTGCAGGGAGGTACTGCTGCATGGAGGTACTGCTGCATGGAGGTACTGCTGCATGGAGGCACTGCTGCAAGGAGGTACTGCTGCAGGGAGGTACTGCTGCAGGGAGGTACTGCTGCAGGGAGGTACTGCTGCAAGGAGGTACTGCTGCAAGGAGGTACTGCTGCATGGAGGCACTGCTGCAGGGAGGTACTGCTGCAAGGAGGTACTGCTGCAAGGAGGTACTGCTGCAGGGAGGTACTGCTGCAGGGAGGTACTGCTGCAGGGAGGTACTGCTGCATGGAGGTACTGCTGCATGGAGGTACTGCTGCATGGAGGCATTGCTGCAGGGAGGCATTGCTGCAGGGAGGCATTGCTGCAAGGAGGTACCGCTGCAGGAAGGTATTGCTGCATGAAGGTACTGCTGCATGGAGGTACTGCTGCTTGGAGATACTGCTGCAGGGAGGTACTGCTGCAGGGAGGTACTGCTGCAGGGAGGTACTGCTGCATGGAGGTACTGCTGCAGGGAGGTACTGCTGCAGGAAGGTACTGCTGCAGGGAGGTACTGCTGCAGGGAGATACTGGCTGCGAGGTTCCAGGTTACTCCTCAGACGGTGGTTGGCTCAGCAGCTGGTCATCCGTGAATGAATGATAAAACCTCTGTAGTGACCTTTATTTGTGCTTGTCATATAAGCCCAAATGTGTAAATGTCGAAAACAAGCACATTGGTTAATCATTTAAAGGCAATGTTGTAGACCTGCCTTTAGGACACACTCGTTATGAATTATATTATTCCAGAAAAAATAGCTCACCCTCCGATTCCTCTGGGATAGGAGATGGACCAGGAGGAGATGAAAGAGCTGATGGCACACCTGACAGTGCCGTCTCTCCGATGATGGCTCCGATGCGCCAGTGCTGTGCATCTCTCGGCTGGATTTTGCAATGTTTTTTTGGTGTCAGATTTCAAATCAAACCACTTCTTTTTAACCTCATCTGTAGTGCGCCCTTCTCCAGATACTGCATTCACTGAATGTGTGATTGCATCCCATGCATCTTTTTTGTGTGTGATTTTTATATCCAGAGGTAACGCTACTAAATATTACCGCTTGTTTGTGGCTCACTTCCTGCAGCAGTACCTCCCCTTCAGAACTGCTGAAATTCCTTTTGCGCTTTGATTCTGCTTCCCCGTCTTTACATTTTGGTTTAAGTATTTTCTCAACTTTGGTATCTCTTTATGACTTTGTTGTGCACACAGCCCTTCAGTCTCACGCCCTTTTAAGGGCATTTTTGGTCGTTTACCTATGCTAATTAAGGCCAACTGGCACACACTTTCAATTTGCGGGGAGATTGGCATTCATCAATCTAAGAACACAGGTGCGCACAGTTCTGTGGTTTAAGAACATGTTCATGAATCTGACGTAGAGTTTTCTTAAGAACAACTTAAGAAAGAATTTAAGAAAATACATAAGAATATATTGGTGAATGAGGCCCATTGTGTGTCTTTGAGCGTATACTGTCGTTTTGGTTTTTCTGCCACATTCAGTGTAGATATGGTTCAGACTGTGTTTCTAGCATCAACTTTTTTTTCTGAAGTTGGTGGTGATGAAAGCAGAGTATTGGACTATGATTCAACATGCAAACTACAGGGGACCAGGGGGAGTTGGGTTCCCCTTAACAAGTCATGGGCTCCCCTAAACACATGATTTGTATAATTTTAGGAGGTCTCTCAAAATACTAACAATGTTATTTTGCCATGCATTTTTCGAGTGTTTTTTTATCAACATGGATCATGTGTAAAATTAGGGTATGCTAATGTATCTATCATGCATGACAGCTATTTATCACTATTATTATATGATTTTATTTATTTTATTATTATTTCGCTTTAATAAAGATGACTACATGCAGTTCTTGTCATCATAACCATTGTTGATGAGGATTGGATCCTTGTAGGCAGCCTGGTTTCTTTCTGATTTAATGCTCATACATTTGTGTGTGTATTGTTTTGCCTTAGACTTTGACCTATGCTTGCAGCTGTGAATGTATCCTTGCAAGAGTCATAGTAAGTCCTTGCAATCCACGGCAGTTGGTTGTTAATTTTCTCACTATAAGAACTGACTAAGATGAAAAAGGGTCAAAGCTTTGTTGGGTTTAGAGCCACTTGCAGCCACTGTAACAGCTTTTGTATGACAGGAAGAATTCTTCTTCTCTGTCAGCTCGCTGAATGTGATCCTAATAATGCATCAAATTTCAAGTTGTTTCAGGTTTGGCTGCATGCGACCATCACTGTGTGCTTATCTTCTACACGTTCCGAACTCAGAGATATTTGCAGGCAGATGATCAACAATGTCAGTGCCACAGAAATGATGCTGACTGTGGTTACACAGCAGCCATGTGTGCTCAGGTTTCAGGTGTGTGTCCTTGGCTCAGGAGCACGGGGGATGATTAACTTTGTCTCAGGACACAGACGTTATTTTAATCAGTCTTGGTTCTAATAGTCTTAACTTCCTCTCACCTTTATCACCACCTCGGCTGAATATCACTTTCCCTCTAAAGCTGCTCTAATAGGAGCCATTCATCTCTTCTCCTTCGCCGCTGAAACTTCAGGGGGTGATGCATTTCACTGCTTCCTTCCAGCATTTTCCAAACTGCACTCGTTGACCTGGAGAGCTTTTCTCTACACACACAATATGTCTGATGCCAGTTTGATTGGAGTTTTCTAAATGTTAAGGTCACAACCAAATTAAAATGTCACCTTGTTTTCCAGCCGTACATGAAGCAATATATAAACAAAATGAAAAACCACATTCCTTCAGCTCCATGAAAACTAATTCTGTTTAATGCTGCTTTCATCCCATAGGAAAAAAATGTTCAAATCAAAGCTTCAAGATGTGAAGTGCAGTTTAATTTTTGTAATCATTTCTGTATCACAGTGTAACTGACACTGACATGTCCTGAATCATTGTTATTTTGCCGCTATCTGCCACTAAGTGTCACCAAGTTGTTTTTATGTCTCTGCAGCAGTGACAGTCAGATGATGATTTTATATTGTGGACAATCATACTTTGGCATATAATCTACTTTTCAGATAAATCGTACACACCGCGTCATTAAAGGGTGCTATATTTAGGTATTTAATTTCAATTGCTGCTAAATAGCCCACTGTCTGTTGAAAGCTAGCAGCTAGCCCGCTAACTGCAGCTGACAATGTCAGTTCTTGTTCTGCTCTGCAGCCTCGGCGAGTTTGAAGTAGCGGCACGTAGCAGCTTTCCACCTGAGCAGAACAAGAACTTCCACACAACCGTCTTGTGCTGCAGCCGGTGACGGTGGAGTTACAGTCTGTCCGTGAGATGAGATACATGCCTGTAAGTTAGCTGGGGTTAGCTGTGGCTAGCTGGTTAGTAGCGACTGGACTTTCAAATCAAAGCACTTACATATAGCACCTCATAAATAACAGCTCTATCCAAACGAGTACTCATTGTGGGCCGGAACAGGGTCGAGCAGACAAACATCCGAAAACAGCGCCAATGTGGGGGAAAGCAGATCGTGAGAAAGATTGTGGATTTGGATTCAAAGGTCAAGGTCAGTGTGACCTCACAAAACACTCTTTAGTCATTACTCAAGACTTCACAGCAATTATGACAAAATTTCCCACAAATGGTTCATATTTTCTAAATAAAACAGGGATGTGACCTGAAACTAGTCTGAGTGCAGGAGGCAGACAACCATGAGGAGGTGATTCTAGTTTCAGAACTACATATTTTAAAGTGGCCTTTTATAGTGACTCCTGCTGTGTAATCAGCATCTTGATATGACACCTGTCAGGTGGGTGGATGATCCTGCTCACTAACACAGATTGAAACACATTTACAAAGAAAATTTGAGAGACAGAAACTTTTGTGTAATTAGAAAAAGTTTTAGGGAGCAAAAACAAAAGATCATAAACCCAACCTTCTGCCTCAGCCACCTCCTGCTCTGAGTAGTTTTCATATTCATAAAACGGTTTTGTTTTACTACCATAAATGTCCCTCCTGCTCTGCATTTGCTGCCAGAGGCTGAATGAACGTTGTCTTAGGATACAGGTTCTGTGGGGATATCATCACACTGTGGTGCTGTGAACTCACCTGCGTTCACCTCATTCACCGTCACAGCTGACTATCATTCAGCTTATACTGCAGGTCTAATAGCATAACTCCACCTCTGAGCACCATGCTAATAAAGCTGCGTATAAATGAAGCCCCGCCCCTCGCCACTCTGTAGCTTCAGGCTTCTGTCTCAGGGCACAGACTTTATTTAAACGAGTCCTACTTCGTTTCCTCTCATCTTAATCCTCCTCCTCAGCTCCGTATCACCATCAGGTCCAACAAAGCCATTTAATCTTAATAACATGAATTCACTTCCTTTCCTGCCTCAGTTTACAGCAAAGAAGGTGATATCCTCATCATCTCAACAGGGACGGGTCTTAATAGTGGAGATAAGCTGCCTCCACTCGTTCCCTCATGATCTGTCTGACTGCTTCCGCTTTCCTGCAGGATGAGCAGCTATGTTCACGACACAAAAAAAGATCCAGAGAATGAAGCTGCTATCAAACAAAAATATCAGCCAACAACCTCAGCAAAAATGATTCGATAAGATTGACTGAAAGTAGCTTTAAAAATAAGGCCACTACCAACTATCTGACCTCAAATGTAATTTTAAAAAAACGACTTCATGCAAGCAGTGGAACTTCAGACATTCAAGATAAAGGTTCCTGAAACTAGATTGTCTTTTAATTCATTCAATTAAAGTAGAACGACAGAGGAGGATCTGATAACCACAGTACTGCCCTCAACCTCCACTCAGGCAGGAGCTGTCAGTGTTGTTACCCTGAAACAAGTTTAATGATCTAATGCAAATTATGATGGACAAGACTTTTTATCTTTCATCTGAAAAAAAATAATACTGAAGTCCTGGTGAGGGTGTGGTGCTCTGTGGTGTGTTTCTGTTGAGGCAGTGGAAGGTCAGTGACATCAGTTTTAAAACCTTGATCATCCTCAGTTTTCAGACCAAAGCTGGGGACAGAAGGTGAGAGGTGGACAAGTTTAAAAACTTGATTGAAGATGAAGTTAGATAGTCAGGGATTTTCCATCCTGATCACGTGAACACGTGTGCACATGTAATGAGCCTTCAACTGGCTCAAGCAAACACATTTTACAAACACCATATTTATATTTATCTATATATATTAGGAGAGAGAATCCTGATGAATTTCCAAAAGGAAAATAATAAACTACAGCCAAGTTCAAAGGTGGAACGATTTTCACCCTAGGACTGTTATGATATCACTTGTGTTTTGATGTTTTTTTTTCCGTTAAGACTTAAATCTGTGTCATTTTATCCAAATAACGTCTGTTTGGAAATTTGCTCAGGGACTTGGGAGCTGTGGGGACCGTCCTGCCGGGTGAGACCGGCGGTCATCTCAGCAGCTCACTGCCCAGCTCCTGAGATGACCGGCCGGTCAGTGTGTGCCATCGTCCCAGTAGAAAAAGTATTATCTCTGCGGCTCTTCCGTCATTCACTGGTAGCTCTGCTGTCTGCAGTGTTTTGATATCTGATAACATTCCTTTTGGAAGATGAAATTTGATCTGAATTGAAATATCATATTTGTTGCTGCTCGTTAGTTTGAGAAGATGAAGCTGAAATAAATGATTCGCTGGACAGTTTAACAGCAGCTCTGCCTCTGTGAGCCTCTGTGTACAAATGTACCAACACATTACAATAAAAAGAAATATATATGTGAACTAAAAAAGGCCGCGTGCTGCATATTAGATTTACTTAGATTTTTAATATATGAAGTGTATGTTTTACTGCACCCTGTCAGCTTGTGGAGATTTGAGTTTATATGAATTGGTCACAGTACAGTCAGGAACAGGTGTGTTGAAGTGTAACCTGTGCTGAGCTGCTGATATTAGGAAGAATGCTGCTGTTCCAGTTGAAAATAGTCCTCCTGTCCTTCGGAGTCAGGAGTTCAAACTTCAGAAGCTCAACTCAGAAGTCCAAAGTACGGGAGTCTGAACTTGACATACTCTGTATTGAGAAATGGCAATGGACTTAGTCGCTCTTCACAATACGTCACCTGACTCCTCTGCTCCCGTCATAATGACTGTGGCTGCTGGAGGTCGTCCACCAATAAATTATAACTATGGGTTGTAATAAGCTGCTGCACAGACGACCTGTGGACTCATTTGTTACATGAGGACCGTCTTGTGTGATCTGTATTCAGGGTGTGTGTGTGTTTGTGTGTATGTGTGTTGTTGCAGTAACAGGAGGCTTTTTTGCATTCGTCAACATCCGTTAAGATGCAGTGAAATTCTCTAATATTTGTCTGAACAGTTGTAATCCCTCTTTAATTCAGTAGATGCAAATTAAGTGTGTGTGTGTTCATTGTAGTCTCTGCCTTGTGTCTGTCTCATATTCAAACCTTGCCCATGGAAAACTACCAGACACAAACAGGTGATGTTTGCACCAATGTGTGTTTGTTTGTTTGTCAGCAGGATTATGCATTTGCTGGAGAGCAGGGTCATGGACCAGAGAGGAACCCATTACATTTTGGTGCAGATCCAGGGATTTGTTATCACTTTCCTAAACATTGCCAGAACAGAGCATTTTTCTAAATGTTTTGTAAATTTCACAGGTAATAACGTTTGGGTCTTGATGAAAAAATCTGACATATTAATGTCCATCCGTCCATCCGTATGTCCATCCCGTTATCGTGGACACGATATCTCAGTAATACCTTGAAGGAACTAGCCATAACCCAAGACTTCACACAGCAATTATGACAAAATTTCACACAAATGGTTAATATTTTATATGACTTTGGTTAAACAGGGATGTAACCTGAGTGACAGAGGCAGACACTGATGAGGCGGTAATTCTGGTCAGAAATATTCTTCCTGTCTTTCCTGCTGAGAGTTCACATTATTACCACTCTGACATGAAGCTACAGCAGCAGGAAGTTACCCTACCTTAGCATAAACACATGAAACAGCCTGGCAGCCCCTTTGAAGCCCACTGATTAACACTGATGACTTTCTAATTGGGTTCAATTGATGGTGCAACTTAAAAACAGATGGAACAAAGTCCACCATGCCCTAAAATGTCATCTAATCTGATCATAGCCCATTTTATAAACTGTAAATAAGACTAGGTCAAACCTAGTATATATCTGGACAGCCTATGGTCAAATCCTGATTTTATAACTGCAATGTTGTCTGACAAAATCACCAAACGTATAAATGAAAGACAAAGACTGAGCTGTGATTTCAGCTGGATTTACTGTAAAATGATCACTCAGAGAGAAAGTTAGAAGAGACACAATGGGCTCTATTTTAACGATCCAAAGCGCATGGTCTGAAGCGCGTGGCACAAGTGCGTTTAGGCCGTGTCCATGTCACTTTTGCTATTTAAACGATGGAAAAACAGTCTGCGCCAGGCGCATTGTTCAAAAGGGTTGTACTTAATGTCTTAATTATTCATGGCTGTAACAGCCAATAAACCACAGTGCCACCTCCCATTCTATTTAAAAGCCAGACACGCTTGCACCTTGGCGTATTGCTATTATAACGGTGCAGTGTTTCACACAGAACTAGACTGTATTTGCTCCTGACTGTCGTGTTAAAGTTACTACATTATATGTTAATACAAACTGTTAATTCTTAACAGCACATTGCTGTGCTACAGTAAGCGTATTGTCTAATTTCCTGTTGCTGGTGTTTCTGTTGTTTTCATGCTATTCAGATCTGCTAGCTTCTTTAGCAGTTACCGATGACTTCTCTCTCTCCTGCTCTCTCTGCTCGGTGTGTCTTATGTTTAGTTATTCCTATGCCTCCTTTAGTAATAATGATACATGGAATGAAAGTAGTTTATTTGCTGTAATGGAAGTGAGGCTCAGTTTATTGGAAGCACTCCTCCTCTTACCTGCAGTTCCTGAGCAGCCAGGAAACCAGGGCAGCTCAGTAGACTGCCTGTAACAAGCGATGTAGCCCTGAGCCCCCAGTCGGCATCCATACATAGTCCAGACCTGAACCAGGTTTATAACCAGGTTTTGAAAATAAGTCTCTAAATCTAGAGAGAATGTGGTAAGTTGGCAACACTGAAGCTGTAAATACCCTCCCAATAGAACCTGTTTATACCTCAAACTCCAATTTAGTGACAAGGCACTTGGCTGAGCAGTGGCGGAAAGTCAGTCAGTCAGTCAGTCAGTCAGTCAGTCAGTCATTCATTAACAAACAGTTAATTTCTACACCTTGGTGTGTATCAGATCTGCACTGGTGCTGCTTCCAGGAAGTAGCTGCAGCCCCACACGCCACTCATACCTATCAAACCACTGCCTGTATAATGAAAAATACTGATGGTACCACTCATGCACTTAAGCTGAGTTACACTTCTTGTGCGCGTTGGTGTTAAAAAACATTTTGCAAATTGAATAAATACGCTAATCATCTGAAATTAATTTATTACTTCTTGCCAAATTCATAATGAATCTTCTGTCATTGACATGTTTTTCTGTTTCTGTTGTCAAGACAACAGAACAAGGTTGAAACAGTGACTGAAACATGGTCCATTAAGACTACATGTTAACCAGCAGTCACTTCCAAGCTGCTGCTGAAATCCTGATTTCATAACCATGATGTCGTCCGACAGCATCATCAGACACATCAGTTAAAGACAGAGTGAGCTGTGATTTCAGCTGTATGTACTTTAACATGATCACTCAGAGAGAACGTTAGAAGTTCATGTCTATGTCAATTGCTGTGTGGTCAGCAATGAGAGGTGTGCCTGTGGCGGGAAAGTCTGGGACAATACTGTTGACTTTATGGAAAGTAGCTAAGCTTTGTCCAAAAAATCACTAGAGTTTACGCTAGGTGTGTCTTTGAAAAATAATTAAGAAAAAAAAAACATAGCCGAGGTTGTCAGAATAGCACCACCCTGGCAACAGTCAGCCGGCCAACCAGTGGTGTAACTCTATCGCTCATTCAGCTGGCGACTTTCACGTTTACAGGACTGGCCCCTGCTATTGCGGTCCCACCTGAAAAACAGAGGACATGACCTCAGTGTCCTCAGTGGCGACTACAACTCTGCTCCGGACTGAGACAGTTGACTTGTGTGTTTAACAGTGCCTGAGGCAGGGATCAGCAGTTAAGAGTCAAAAGCGGAAATGGAATGAATGAAAAATAGTAATAGTCATTAAAATCTGTGTGTGTGTGTGTGTCTGTGTGTGTGTGTGTCTCTATCAGCAGTACAGTGTGTTGTTCAGCTCCGAGCTGCAGGCAGCTGGTGACTCATCAACAGATAAAGATTCTCTCTCTCTCTCTCTCTCTCTCTCTCTCTCTCTCTCTCTCTCTCTCTCTCTCTCTCTCCTCTCTCTCTCTCTCTCTCTCTCTCTCTCTCTCTCTCTCTCTCTCTCTCTCTCTCTCTCTGGTAAATCTACATAATGAAGCTCCATTCACACTTTTAGCTCACTGGGTAAAAGAGCTGTGTGTGTGTGTGTCCACATGTTCAACAGATGCTTATATTATTGTTTGTTCTCTTGAGACTGAGGTGATAAATACCATCGTCTGTCTGTCTGTCTGTCTGTCTGTCTGTCTGTCTGTCTGTCTGTCTGTCTGTCAGTCAGTCAGTCAGTCAGTCAGTCAGTCAGTCAGTCAGTCAGTCAGTCAGTGTAGAGGCCATGAGTGAAGTAATCTGTTGTTGGGCAGAACAGGGCAGGGAGGAGAGGGGTGTTTGTTTAAGTCTTGGCTAATCACTGCATTGTGAGAGGAGCAGTGAAGAGGCATTTCTTATTTCTTCAACTGTGTCCTCTTCCTCACTTTATCAGCTGTGACACTGGATGTTGGGCCACTGATGTTTCAACCTTTTCAACCAAGGATTACATTAACACTACTTAATGGTCTTATTTAATACATACGAATAAACATAATTGCAGTTTGGATTATGTTCACTGACAATATTGTCCCTAGTCTATGAAGTGTGATGTACGCGTCCAGCACACAGAGATCATATATAGGTGGTCAGGGTGGAGGTAAACTGCAGCCCACGGTTCGTGTTCTGAACTATGCATATCTTTAGGTCAAGGCTGGTTTGAAAAGATGTTGGTATTGGTTAAAAAGGAAAACGTCCTATGTCCTGTCTTTATAAATGAATTGTTAAAAAGTTAATAAAAAGTCAATAAAACATTAGTCATGCTTTAGTTGGATATTTATATTTATTTAGCAAATACTGTGGTGAAACAAATTAAATACATTGTCAGTGAATGTTCAGCAAATATATTCCTTATGAACATTTTGTAACTTTGCAGGAAGGACAATTCAACATTTCTTCAATATGTTGCTAAAAAACATATTTGCTATTTAAGATGAGATCGGCTACACTTACACACATCAGTACTTCTGACGTCACAGAGGCTACGTCCATCTTTTATATACAGACTATGATACAAACCTAATACTAGTCGCAAACCTAAAACCTTTAAGGAAGTGACAAGTCCTCACCGTCCAGGTCTAAAACTTAAACAGAAGTACATCACCAAGAATTCAATCATTTAGGCTCTTAAGCTGCTGATGACATCATGAGACGTCTTCAGATAAAAGTGGGTTCTGCTAACTTTGTGATATTTTATGTAGATCATTAATCATGTAATTGATAATTGGGGTTTGCATGATATTGACAAAATACACAGACTATGAAATCCACTTGGATGCACACAGGCGCGCACACACCGAGGCAGACAGTGAGTAGGATGTATGTGGCCCCTCAGTGGTCCAGGGCTGAAGCCTTGGCCTCATAACTCTACACACACACACACACACACACAAACTGTCTCTCTGTCTGTCGCTCTCTCTCTCTCTCTCTCTCTCTCTCTCTCTCTCTCTCTCTCTCTCTCTCTCTCTCTCTCTCTGTATCTCTCTCTCTCTCTATCTCTCTCTCTCTCTCTCTCTCTCTCTCTCTCTCTCTGTATCTCTCTCTCTCTCTCTCTCTCTCTATCTCTCTCTCTCTCTCTCTCTCTCTCTCTCTCTGTATCTCTCTCTCTCTCTCTCTCTCTCAGTCCCCAGGTGGGAGTTTGGAGGATGAGGCCTTGGCCTGATCAGCCTCCTATGGGGCAGGAGGAAGTACTTGATTTATGAGTTTGGGAGGTTAGAAGTGCTCAGGTGCACACACACACACACACACACACACACACACACACACACACACACACACACAGACACACACACAGCTCCTCTGGATGGGTGACTGAGTTGACATGAAATGTCTTTGATTTGAGAAAGGAAGAAGAGGAAGGTGGGGAAGAAGGAAGGAACAAAAGGAGAGGATGTTTATGATGAATGATGAAAAAATAGAGACAGATAAGGAAATACAGAACAGGAAATAAATGATTGGATGAAGGAAGAAGGGGAGGTATATAGTTAATGACATGGAAATCGGCAACTGTTTGGAATCACTTTACAATAGAAGCCACATTCACCCATTCACACAGCACTTTACCCAACACATAGCGCTTATCTACCATACATACACATACAGTGACACATTGAGGGCAATTCAGGGTTCAGTATCTTGCCCAAGGATACTACAAAATGCAGACTGGAGTAGCTGGGGATCAAGTGACCAACCTTCCAATTAGTGGACGACCCGCTGTGCCTCTACCTGCCTCTAAATCTATATATCTATATATATCTATCTATATATATATCAGTGGCTATTGCTCTAAGACTGCAAGGGAAGCTCAGCTTCCCCTAAAATGTCAACAAAATAAGTGGTCAAATATGTTCTGTTGTGTGTACATGGTGGTGAAGACAACAACTCCCATGATCCCATGCTATTTCATGACGCCACCCAACGCTGTCTTGTTATTGTTTTGGTTGAGAGACAACTAGGCAGAAGTCAAATTAACAGTTAGAATGAGTGATCAGAAAGCATCAGTGTGTTGTCTGCTGAACTTTACAGCCTCACAGCACAGGATCAGGATTATGTAGTTGTTTTCCAAAATCCCCGTTTTCCTCGTCCACACTGAAACAAGAGGTCAGAGTTTTTAGATGTATCTCCTTTGGAGAGTGTTTTAGAAAATCAGTGTCTCAGTGAGGATGGAAGGTGAACGGGATGCGAGCTCAGAAAATGAGCCTGGATGTCAGTCACAGGACCTGACTGTGTAGTCAGCTGTTGCATCTGTAAATCAGGAGATAATTACACACAGATTGTGGGTGCAGACTAAATGAAAGGTGTAGAGTAAGTGTGTCCTTCCTTTCATACACGTAAATCTGCCCCTTGGTGTTATCTCTCTCTCTCTCTCTCTCTCTCTCTCTCTCTCTCTCTCTCTCTCTCTCTCTCTCTCTCTCTCTCTCTCCAGTCATTCAGAACATCTCTAGATCCACCTCAATAAAGAACAGAGAGGCTCATGAATAAGCAATAACTGTGTGTGTGTGTGTGTGTGTGTGTGTGTGTTGGATCTTGAGGAGGTGAATGGTGAATCACTGCCTCTGTGAATGTGCGTGTATTTGTGTGTGTGTGTGTGTGTGTGTGTGTGTTAAAGATGCAGTGAGATCTGTCTCTTCATGCTGTTTGGCTCTAAACAACCAAACAGGATGAATTCTTGTTAAATGTTGACCTGAAGATTCCAATTTTACTCCATGTTTGATACTAGAATCCAATTCTCAAAAAATCAACTCCCTCGTCATTGAAAAACACACTTGTTGGAACAGCACATGTGCAACTGTGTTCATGTACGTAAAGGTTTTGTTTGAAGTGATGATCCATAAGAAGATATATTTGTGGTTTTAAGAACCAAAAACCATCTCAGTGTAGTTTTACATCTCTCTCAGGCTTCTCTCTGGAGCTCTAGAAACAACAGGTCAGTGAGCCAATCAGAAGAGAGGCTCAGAGCCTCCTCTCTTCTGATTGTGTCTATTATTTCTATAAATGACCATCTCAAAGAAGTCTAACTTCCTCTACACCTTGTGTCTCAGCAGATAAATGTGACGTGATGTCAGCATGCCATCGTGACATCATCCCCACCTCTGAGGGAAGTGATGTTTTGCTTGGAGAGGAAATGAGGAACATGGAGCTGTTTCTGAATCTGTCAGAGTCTCCATTCCTTCTCACCTCGTCTCCTCTAGAGCTGAGTGGGGGGGACACGCAGCGAGTGGATGGCAGCTGGAGTCAACACGGAGACCTGCAGGAATGTGGACAGTGAGTGTCTTTCATGGATGTATCAAGAGAACTGGACAGCAGACTCAAAAAGATAAAGAATAAATGTTCATGCTCTAAAAATGAATAATTAAGATAATAATAATAATTGACCTCCATTCAACTTTAGAACTGAGAGACAATCACACAGGCTGTGTGTGTCCTGTCTATTTCCAGGTTGGAGAAGAGGTGGGTCCTATGGCACAAATTTATGGAGGAACACGCCCACCTGGATATGTGGCTGCAATTGGCTGAACAGGCTGTCAGTTCCCATAACTCAGCCCACGTTACCTACATCACCGCCAAGGAAGAGCTGAGGAAGTTTGAGGTGAGGAGATATGTAACATAAATATTCAAACATTAAACTTTGTTTTCTCGTGGAAAAGTTCAACTTAAATTGAGGTCATATTTCAACCCATGTAATTCATCATGAAAGGGATTAAAAGAACTTGGTTTTCTCATCAAAGGAAATACAAAGTCTTAACTTTGGATACTTTTGAGCTTCTCTTTTTTTCTCACTTTTAATGATATAAATTATGAAAACAAATGCACACACTCAATTTTGTTGCAGAATCAAGTCGTCTGCATAGAGTTGTACTTTGATATGTAAACTGTGCAGAATGAGACTGTGTACTAATAACTGTTAGCAACATTCACTTTTTACTGCACATGATTAAATTATCATTGAGTCAAACCAGTTGGTACAGGCTCATACTGGGGCTCAACACTTGAATGTAATGGATGTTGCACATTGTTTGAAAACTGAGTCTGTGGCTATTTACAGAAAGTGCCCAAATGTTTTCAACTCTTTACGAATGGACAAAAAAACCTGTTTTACATGAACACACTGGATTTGTAGGATAGGAAAGTCTTCAAAAGAAACCTGAGTTGCTTCATGTAGTTGTATGTAATGTAATATGAACGTTAATGATAATGTTTATGTTTGTTGTGCATGACCTCAGATATGACCTGTGTTTGTGTGTTCAGCGGCTTCGGTGTGAGGCAGCATCTCGGCTCGTGCAGTTGGACGGTCTGACCCAGAGGAATCGAGCACTGACTCCGCTGTTTCTGGGCGCCATTCAGGCTAAGCTGCTGTCTACCGCGAGGGAATGTGGGCGACGATGGGATGACGTGAATGCCAAACTGGAATCCATCACAGTGCGACTGAAGGTCAGAGTCCTTCCTGTAATTTCCCCTAAGTCTACTTCTAATTTCTGCAGAGGTTGTTGTTCTGTGCTCATTTGTTTCATCTTTGAATTTTTAAAACTTTCTGACAGAGTTCAGACAGACTGTCTGTAGAGTGACAGTGTTTGCTTATATATGTCACCAACCCGTTGTTGCTGAGCACAGCAGCCAGGCCTATAATCTGGAATGTCCCTGACTGACTGACTGACTGACTGATGATACTCTGTTAGGGGGGTGTTTACAACTGCAGTGTTGCTAACTTAGCTCATTGTCTCTAGATCTAGAGACAGATTGGGTATAACCTGGCCCAGGTTTGGGCAGTTTATGGATGCTGACCGTCATCTCTTGTAACAGGCAGTCTACTGAGCGGTTCTAGTTTCCCAGCTGCTGAGGAACTGCAGGGAAGCGCTGCAAATGCGCTTCCATTACACTGAGCCTCACCTCCATTACAACAAATAAACTACTTTCATTACATATATCATTATTACTGAAGGAAGTAGAGGAATAACTAAACATAAGACACACTGAGAAGAGAGAGCAGGAGAGAGAGAAGTCATTGGTAACGAGGCTTCGTACTAACGACTATGACCAACTCTACATATCAAACAGAGGGAGCTAGACATAATAAAAATCTATAATGTTCTGGAGTTGAAGAAAATAAAGACTAAGATAAAGATAAACTATTGTGCATCCAGACGGAGGCTGTGCTCCGTGTCAGAGACTAAACAAGAAATATAAGAAAGGAAATAAGAAAGGGCCCTGGTGGCTCACCTGGTGGACCATGTGTCATTTTTTTTGTTTAAGATTACTTATAACAAAAAAAAGACACAGTCTTTCTCTTAACTTTCTCTTTGAGTAAATCCCACTGAAATCACAGCTCAGTCTTTGTCTTTAATTTATGTGTTTTGATAATTTTATCAGACGACGTTGTAGTTATAAAATCAGGATTTGGTCACAAGCAGTCCAGACATGTACTAGGTTTTGACCTAGTCTTATTTAATCTTTGATGTTTTTATCAATTAGCTTGTCTGGTGTAACTGCGGTAATTTAGACATAAGAAGGGTAGAACTTTTAAATAATCAACCAAAGTGTTTCCAAACATTACTAATATTCTAAAGAAAAGTGAAGAGTTTTGAGGATGGACTGTCCCTCTTTCCTCTCTCAGCTCTTTGTCTCAGAGTGGGAGGGGTTTGAGGCAGAGAGGGAGGAGCTCTCTCTCTGGTTGGCCGACCTGGACGTCCGTCTGACTGAGGTGGATTACCTGACTGGAAACACCTGTGAAAAGCTGAGATGCCTGCAGGTATGTTGTGTTATACAACTAAACTCTTCCTACCTCATGCACTGTATATGTACTTTCTGTGTGTGTGTGTGTGTGTGTGTGTGTAGTCCTTCCAGCAGTGTGTGTGTGTGAACTCCGGCCGTGTGAACACCCTCCTGCAGCGTGGCGAGGCGTTGATCCAACACAGCGAGCCGACTGATGCTCAGCACATAGAGAGCCGACTGCTGGAGCTGCTGCGCCACTGCAGCCACGTCTACAACAACATCGCACGGACACACACACGGCTACTCAGCATGAGACTGGTACACAGACACACACACACAATCACACTGTAACCACCAAAATGAATGACAGTGAGGGTCCAGTTGGGCGGGGCTTTGGGCATGGCTGAGGGCGGTGACTGTTTTGTTGTGACATCACAAAGTTCCAGAAGTCCTGACGGCTGGTTTTAAGGCTCAGTTTCTGAATACAGGCTGTGTGCATTTCTCTGTGGACTGAGGCTTTGATACTTGCACAGTATTAATATAGAACCTAGCTAGCTTTATAATCAAACAACACATGGACAGAGACCTTTAGACTATATGGAACATTTAACTAAAGTTTATGTATTGAAGAAGAGTTTATTCCACATGTTTCCACTATGCCCTCTGACCCTTGACTTATTTTTTTAAACTTCATGGCACTGACTGTCACCACCTGTACACAAGTAACAACATGTATAAATTTAAATTCAATTTGTATAAAGTACCATGTATTTAGATACAAATTAGAGGGAAAACGAACACAGCGTTGCAGTGATACACTTCCAAATATTAGCGTTAACTAGAGTCTTGCCATCAGACCACTGATCCAAGGAATTTCTAGTACCAAATACTTTCAGTCATCCTTGGAAATCATTAAGATATCACAAACCCACAGTATTAATATAGAACCTACACCTGCTTTATAATCGAATAACACATGCACATCTACCTTAATACTATACAGACCTTTAAGATACAAGCATTGGACTCGACTCGGGCTCATGTTTATGATTAAATCTAATAGAATCTGTATTGTGGAGACTTTAAAGGTACAATGTGTAAGATCTGGCCAAATCTGGCCAGAATTTTAGTTTAAAATGTTCAAAAAATGAACTAACACCATCAATAGTATGTGAAGGAGCCACAATGATGATGTCATGACCAAGAGCTCAATCTATTGTATTTCAGAGATATCTACTAACATGAGCATGCTAACCAACTAGCCGTGTCCTAGACCGTGTTGTAATACCACTTTATGACACTAGATGCTGTATAAGTCAGAGTAGCGTCTAGTCTGCCTTCAGACCCACAGAGAAGAACAGCTTCCTCCTGAGCTTGAAGTTACGCTACGGCTCCCGACTAAAAAAAAAAACAAAAAAAAAAAAGCTGCCGACAAGCATCACAGAAACACAGATGTCTGAAGCGCCTAGAAAGCGATCTTTATCTCCATCTCGAAGAACCGCTCCGACAAGAAACCACGTTCAACGGCAAAGAAGCAAAACACGGGTGAATGCTGGTGTGTTTTTCCACCATGGGAGACAACTCTGGGTGAGTAAACAGCTGACAAACACCTCATGTGGCATAAATGTATGATGTATGACATTTTAGCGATGTAGTAGAATTTAGCCTGTTCCTGCAGCTGTTGTTCAGCCAGATGTGACTGTTTGATCCAGAACCAGCAAGTTCAGGATCCACTGCCTAATACTGTATTTATTTTAGCATATTCATATCTACCCTTACAATTTATTATACACACACAACACATCTAACATGTTTGAATGTAAAGAACTTGTATGATCTAAACTAATTGTCCTATCACATGTATCAGGACAGGACAGGAATTCCAGTCTGGTCCTCCCCAGTGATGGACCAGCACCTGCCTTTTCTTCTGCGTCTGGCCTCATCAATCAGCAACCACATTACAGTGACACCTCAGAGTATTATTCCTGCACAGAACAGATATTGTCTATACTGTGATCTTTTGCACGTCCTGCTCAGCAGGAGTTTTGTCAACACTTTTGTACATAGTATTTTTCATGGTTTTATTTTTTTAATATGTGTATCTATGTATATTTATCTTTTGACTGTGTCAGTATTTTACCTTTTTTATTATTATTTCCTGTTAATATGTTTATTGTATACTGCACCAAAGACCAAGCCAAATATCTTGTGAGTAAAAACCTACCTGGCAATAAACCTTATTTTCTGATTTTGCCTCTGTGATGATGTCATCATCCCTTCCTCATGCTGCTGTAGTCTGACACCCATGTGTCATGCAGTTTCCCCTTGCCTTCATATTTTTATAGGTAAATAAAAACACACTGTTTGTATTACAAGTACTCATAATTTTCAGTGTTAAGTTTCAGTGTTATCAACCATTTTAACTATCAACAATAAATGCACATATAAATAATAAATTATAAGGAACATGTGGAAAACAACAACAGTATTAACTAAACAGGGGCGAAGAAGTGAAATGCTGCCTCCTATGTAGGTGGAGCAGGTAGCACGACCTTACACATTACACCTTTAAGGCATGTTGGCTTCTTCCTCCTCTGCACATTAAATCTAGTTTTATTATTACATGACTTTTATCATGATGATTAATTGTACAAAACAATAAACCAACAATAGACTTCTGCCTTGACTTTGCTTAATTTTAAACAAGATGATTTGCTGCTTTTCCATGACGATTTTCTCTTGCAGTACGTTGAATATATTTGGATCTTTGATTTCTGCTCAGACAAAAAAAAGATATTTCATAATACGAAATAACCGTTAGTTGTTGCCCTAGTTCCTCTATCCCTCCTAAGCACTCCACAGCACTCACACAACCACCTGAAATATTGCTTTTCTTTTACAGTTCTTACTTCTCTTGAAGTCTCTTCCTCCTCCTCTTCCTCCTGCAGGTGTTCGAGGATGACTGGATTCTGTCTCAGGCTACAGACTCTGGCTGCCCCTCAGAGACTTTGTTAGAGGAAGAGGGAGCGCTTGATAAACCTAACCTGGACCTCCCTGCAGTTTCAAACCATCCCAAAGGTAAACCAACATTTAATTCAGTCAAGTCCCATTCATTTCTCCAGATATCAGCCAATCAGCTAACCCCAACTGACCTTCCCCTCAGACCTCCCCTCACCCACTCACCACCCTCCTCCTCCCTCTCCGGCCTCTCCTACCCATGAGCACCTGGGGTTAGAGTGGGACCCCTCAGTTGATATTGGACATTCAGTCTCCTGTGATGATGGCGACTCATCGTATTTCAGTGTGAGCACAGGTAGGTGGAAACAAAAGATGTCTTAGCATTTTAGCATTTGAAACATTTCTCCACTAGGGCCTGAGAACCTTTCCATGTTGCTGTTGCTGTCGCTGCTACTTCATCTTCACACATCCAGCTCCACATTTAACGCCCAGCAGCAGACATTTAGCCTGGCAGTCTGCTCCAGACACAATCTAATTTACCATGTTCTGATTGGTCGACTGTGTCCACCGTCCCTTTAGTTGTTTACAGATTCTGCTGAGTCGGCCAACTACTGAATTCCTCAAAATAAGAAATAAACAAAACACACACAGTCCACCTCTTTGTGGTTACAGACCTGCAGTGTTTGCCTGTGCCAACATGCCACCACCAATTTTCTTTTCAGACCTCCATTAAGGCCTGAAAGCAACTCCAGGCTTCTTCCAAAGTGGAATAAGATTTACAGGCTACTGCACAAAATTTTCTTTTGCTCAAAGCTTTAAACGAGGACAAAAACTACAGCTCTGTGTGTTGTCTAAAGTGAATGTGTTGTTTTTAAAGGAAAGTACTGTCATGGATGATAGCTTTGTGTGTGTGTGTGTGTGTGTGTGTGTGTTTTGCAGGGCTGTGTCACCGAGATGGCCTGAAGAGGTGGAGCTACCTCAGTTCCCTCAGCTCTCTGTCTGACATCACCAACCAGGAGGCAGACTTGGTGAGTTACAGCAGCCTCAGTGGTTGACAGTAAAAGTATTTACATGTTAAAAGAATCAAGATCTACAGTGCTTAGGTTAGCTGGTTGCACACAGGCCAAAAATTCCATCCAATCAGGTTAAAACATCAGTTAGTTTGAGTACTGAAGGTTAAATGAACTCTAACATGTCCCAGATGACCATAAGTACTGATTTAATGTAGTACAGATTGTTGTCCCGATAAAGACTTTTAATGCACACCTGCCAGCCAATCAGAAACAAGTATGTTAATAGCCAATGGTTTTCATACCTTAAGATGAATTTATGTTCATACAGCTTTATTTTCTGCAACTTGTTCCATAATGCATGAGAATTTGTTGGTTATTTTTGTTATTATAAAAACTAAAAATACACTATATTATGTTATTACTAAGATAAGTCTTCACTAAGACTTTATTAAGACTTCCATTCCTTTCCATTGTAATTTTTGGCTGGAGCACAACAGCGGGACCAGCCCTATAAACATGAAATCACTGACCGACTGACTGAGTGATGAAGTTCCACCATTGGTTGGCCAGCCAGAGTGTTGGAGTTTCCCCATTGGTCGTTATTCTTTCCGGATGATTCTGTGTGAACAGGCAGTGTTGAAAACTTAGCACCTCTGTTGCGAGATTAACTGACACTTTCAGCAACGATTTTCCAACCTTAACTACTTCTGGCAGAAGAGAGTCACAGCGTGTCCCCTACAGTGTTGAATGACCTTTACTGCCTACGAGCAGTTAAGGTCGTACTTTCCCGCCACAGACACACACCTTTCGATGCTGACCTCATGGCAAGTGACGTGAATGAGCTTCTATCTTTCTCCCTGAGTGATCATTTTACAGTACTAGGACTAGGTTTTGACCTAGTCTTGTTAAAGCTGCTTTGCTTAATATGGCAGATAAGTGGTGCGGATTCCCATGTGATGGATCCATTTGACTCCTCGTTTTAAGATATTTAAATGCAGCATCCAAAATGATGTGTTGAAGGAGAACAAAACCATGTGGTGTTTTTCTTCTAAATTCATTTTCGCTCTCTTCTCTCTGTTGTTCTGCTCTGACCCAGATGCTACATGGCCCAGAGGCCTGGTCTGTCCATCTGTCTCTCCCTCACATACACAGACAGACACACACACACACAGTCAGACACACACACACACAGTCATTGATGTTCCGATACACCAGCTATCTAAAAATGTTCTCCGTTACTGGCTGTCGGTTTTATAAGCCAGTTACAACAGTTCACCTCCTCCTCTACTGATTTATTGATGATGCCAGGGGGATGTGGCACCTTTATATGTTGTCAGGTACATCAGTTTCTTTTTTTTTTGGCTTTATTTTGGCGAGACACAGGAGTGGAGAAATGTCAGCAGCTGCAGGAGGGCAATGGAAATGAAGAGAAATGGTAATGAAGAAGGCTAAACAAGATGAATCGAGAGGGAAACAGAAAGAAGGACATATATTGTCCTAGAAATTTTGAAGTAATTTGAGTATCATCCTCTTCTAGCCTGCAGCAGCCCCACTTCCCATCCCCCATCTCTGTATTTTGGTATGTCTCGCACACACCCACACACTGTTGCACTGTCGGTGAACCCCACAGCTCAACAGGAAGAGATGAACTGAGACACACGTGAAACTGAATTAGCATCTGATTATGGCTGCAGCATCCCAACAAAGACATCAAAGTGTGTTCACTTGTGTCACCTCACAGCATCTTCTCTTTTTCCTCAACCTGATTTTATTTATTGTATTCATGATGTCAGCACACCCACCCCGCTGTCTGCCCGCAGGACGTGACAGGGTTCTACTTCTTTAAATCTGTGACTGGGTGATCTCTTGAATGCCGCATGAATTCTGACTGCGACTCAAGAGTTGTGCCTGCAGAGTTGTGTGTGTATCCCCCACCGCCATTTTAAGCCGCTGATCTGAATCTTTTGAACATGATTGCCAACATGGATGGGAAATCCTTAATGTTCTAATTCCATGACAACTGGGAAAACTTAATCTACAGCTGAAGATCATTTGTTATGATTTAAAAGCTCCAGAACAGCTAGGTGGAGCTTGTGGTGAGATTGTTTTCTCAAACAGACCTGGTGATTCTAACCATGAAAAACACTGAATGAAGCAGTTTGACATTTAAAGTCAGTGTTTGAGTGACGCTGTACGGAGGACAGAGACTCAGGGAAGAGTTGGAGCTGAGATTGATGCTAACCTTTGTTCTGATTGTTTCTCTGATAACTTATGAAGCAGACGTTCAGCAGGTTTTTACTGGCAGCTGAATTATCCACAGAGGTGTCCTCCTCTCCATAACAAACACACCAGGGGATTCAAACCAGTAGAAACACCCAGTAAGCAGTTTCACTTTAAAAAGATTCACCGACGCTCTTCAGCAGACACAGGACAGGACGTCTCCAGCAGCTGGGAGCTGAGCTGTCTAACATTTCCTCAGCTTGTTTCTCTGATAACTTCAGATCCAGACGTCCGACGACTAAAATCCTTCATCTGGTTCAAATATAGAGCTTAAAACCACCAAGATTAAAAAAAAAAAAAAAAAAAAAAAAAGAGTATGTGACTTAAAAGTAGATAAAAGTCAATGTTGAGCTTCTGTCAGACAAACACACTGACACATGATCATAGAGGATATGATGTCATTAACAGGCGACCAATGAAACACGCTGTTACCATGATTAAAATCACAGATTTCTCTGGTTTGAGAATTGATGGAAACATTTGGGAAAATGTAAGAACACAGATCAACAACATTTAGAACACAGGTCCAGTTGTTTGTAGACATTGTAATGTGGAAAAGTAACATGTTATAACTTTTTTTTTTTTTTTTTTTAAGTATATTTTTGGGGCTTTTTATGCCTTTATTTGACCGTATAGTGGAGAGAGACAGGAAACAGGGAGGCAGAGAGAGGGGGAATGACATGCAGCGAAAGGCCGTCCGATGCGGAACTCAAACCGGGGCCAACTGCATCAAGGACTGTAGCCTCTACACATGGGGCGCCTGCTTAGACCACTAAGCTGCACGACACCCCACATGTTATAACTTTAAGGACAATCTGACATTTGGATGGTGAGCTCATGTAAGCCAGCTGACAATGAAAAGGAATACTGAATTTGTGCTTGTTTATCTTTAAGATTAAGTAGTTTCAGCCTCAACAAGTTTGAGTTTTGCAAAAAAAAATAGTCTCGCCTTGGGCCGAACATGTTGTTGCATTTATTTTTTTTTCTAGGTATTTTAGTTTATTTTTATAATGGAATTTGTTGTGCTTAATTTTCTATTGTAGTTAATGAGCTATTTCATTTATTTTGACATTTGTTGAGTTTATTCTTCTATTAGGACAAAAACTCTTCTGTGGTTTTAGCTATATTTACTTGTAAAATGATCACTCTGAGTTAGAAGCGACACAGAATATCTTTCTTATTTTGTCTCTCACAAAGCGCACAGTCTTTATCTGGGTAACTAAGATCACTCAGTCAGTCAGTCACAGATATTCACAATTACAGTGCTGGCATCGCTGTTGCGATCCAGCTAAAAACCAATATAAACTAAACATCCATAAAACACAATCCTCAAAGGTGCAGGACATCTAATTTCCAACTTGATGAAATTGATAAATCTCCACATCATGATGCTGAAATCCTTCAAAAAAATAAGCAACATTCACCGACTGGATCCTCTGCAGATCCATTATAAACCACCTGAATGTAGAATACTGAACTCTTCAGATTATATGATCTGTGTTCTGTGCAGCGGCTGGCATGGCTCGACCACACCTACTCAGGAGCGGCCCAAAAGGCGAAGCCACAGTTGAATGGGGACCAGTGGGCGTCCTCGACTCCTGACAGACAGGCCGGTGAGCCAATAAGCTTCGATGGTGGCCGAGTGAGGGCGTGGCTGGGAGTCCAGAGGTCTGCCCCTCCAGAGCGGAGGACTTCCTGTTCCAAAGCTGTGCAGACTGATGGAGAGGTGGGGGTGCGGTGAAGTCACCTTCATTCACACTGTTTAAACCTTCTTTTTTTCCAGGTTTTTTTATGTTAGAAAAATTGGCAGTGCATATCAATAAAAAAACTGATAACAAAAACTCAAAGCTATACACTATATGGCATCTGTCAAAAATATTGAGTACACACAGCAAACACAGCTGGTCACGTTATCATGGAGTTTTTGTGTCCCTTCCTGACTTTACTGCCACAACTTTGCAAAATAGAACCACGACTAATTACAGTTGGCAGCAGTTTAAGCACTACTTTAACTCTCCATTGAAAAGACCCAAACCAACAATGCATGTCTCCTACTAACAAGTATTTTGTGTGCGTGTGCGTGGGTGTTCATGCGTGTAAAACCTCCTGACTCTTGAGACATTCTCACGTACTCTCAGACACAAACAGACATAAAGTAAATCTCTGACCTTGTGGGGACCAGTGTTTATATGGATGTACATAAATGACAGACTGAGCACAAAACAAATGTGAGTGCTGTTCAGTCTGAATGTCAGCAATCCAGATTGTTCAGGCTCAGATTTATAAGAGGGGAATCAGTTCTGTATGCAGTTAGAGGAGGTGCAGTAGGTGAGGAGTGGTATTGATGACTGGATTAAAGTAATTTGACTCACACTGTCTTAAAAACTAACTAAACTATTTGGAGGATTGCACTTAAATTCATGTTTCCTGTCAATGAATCCTACTGATTTTAGTGACTCTTACTTTCTTCTAGCACCTCCTTAAGGTTCATAGGATGTCATGAAATTGTTTCAACCTTCATGTTTTCCTCGGAATAATTTGAACCTCAGGTCAAACTTTTAATTTGTCCAGTGCTTTGGTTTATGACCAAATACCTGCAAAACTAATGGTGTTCCCATCTGTTTAATAATCATTAGCAAATGTTAGCATGCTAAACTAAAATGGTGAACATGTTGAACATTATACCAGCTAAATATCTGCATGTTAGCATTGTCACTGACATTAGCATTTAGCTAGCTTCTCATCCAGCTAGCATTTAGCACCGCTGTCCTTACATACAGGCTCACAGCGCTGCTAGCATGGCTGCAGACTCAACAGACTTGAGCTGTGTCCCAGTTCAGGGGTTGCATCCTTGAGAGGCTGCATCTGAAGACTGATTGCAACTAGACTGTCCCATTTCAAGGGCACCTTAAAATGCATCTGTCTTTTTGTGGCCCAACCTATCCCAAGATTCATTGCACACCGGTAAGGAAAATGATAACTCAGCAAACAACACTGACAGAGAGCCTGAGGATTACACTGTTAAATGTAAGTATTGGGTTTCAGCTCAGTTCAACAGCTAATGGTACAACTGTTAAAACCACGGGCCTTTAAACCTCAAGTTTTTTTGTGGGAAAAAAAGTCATGTGTTTTCAAGGTTGCTAGGCGACAGGAGCCGTGATTTTCCAATGCAACAGCAAGGGCGGGCACAGCTGGTGACACAAACGAAAAACCTGCGTAGGCTATACCGTCTCATTTTGGTTCAGCCCTTGCGGTCTACACAAACACACTACGCTCTGCAACTCAAACTGCCAATATGAGAGCAAGCAGCTTTTGATAATTATGATCAAGAAAAGCTCAGTTGATTACTCAGGTTTAGGTAGACCTACTGATTTGTCTCACAGACTCAAAACATCTGTTACACTCATTCATACACAAATTTGATTCTGCTACTACATACCCATGCGTGCACACTGTCAAATGTTCACTTTCAGACTGAAAAGCACACAAACGTGTTTAGTGCTCACTCAGTTCTTTTATCATTGATTTACTTTTTATCTCTAGATGGTGGTGAGTCCCCGAAATGTGAGACTAGAAACAGATTTTTGTCCCCATAAGGTCTTCAACTCATGTAAAGTATACTCATACACATCAAAGTTCCAGCACACACACACTGAGTGATGTCTCCTCTCATCAGAATCTCCATCAGCAGTCATGATCATACATCTTTATTTTCCTCTGTACAGAATTCCCAGATTCATCCACCTTCTGTAGAGATGGATTTCTGAATAACTGTCCTGTGTTTTCTCTCTCCAGCTCCACGTTTCTCTCTCCATTAGACTTCATTGGCCTCAGCCTTCATTTTCTCCCCCTCTCTCTCATTACTGGTGAAAGCGTCTATTTATTCTCCTCTTCCTCTGTCTAGTCTGCCGCTCCTCGAGCCGACGAATGAATCCATAAAGTCTTGATTTATGCGTCGAGCTCTGGCTGCACTTTTAACTGTCGCCATAAAAACAGGAGAGAAACACAACCTGACTTCCTCCTTTCCTTCTTTCCTCAGTGGTTTACAGCAGTGTATACAAACCTAGACTGAGAGAACAAACCTAGATTGAGAGAACAAACTGGGATTGAGAGAACAAACCGGGACTGAGAGAACAAACCCGGAACTGAGAGAACAAACCTAGATTGAGAGAACAAACCGGGACTGAGAGAACAAACCGGGACTGAGAGAACAAACTGGGACTGAGAGAACAAACTGGGACTGAAAGAACAAACTGGGACTGAAAGAACAAACCGGGACTGAGAGAACAAACTGGGACTGAGAGAACAAACTGGGACTGAGAGAACAAACTGGGACTGAGAGAACAAACTGGGACTGAAAGAACAAACTGGGACTGAAAGAACAAACTGGACTGAAAGAACAAACCGGGACTGAGAGAACAAACTGGGACTGAAAGAACAAACCGGGACTGAGAGAACAAACTGGGACTGAAAGAACAAACCGGGACTGAGAGAACAAACTGGGACTGAGAGAACAAACTGGGACTGAGAGAACAAACTGGGACTGAGAGAACAAACTGGGACTGAAAGAACAAACTGGGACTGAAAGAACAAACTGGGACTGAAAGAACAAACTGGAACTGAGAGAACAAACCCGAAAATGAGAGAACAAACCTGGAACTAAGAGAACAAACCCGGACTGAGAGAACAAACCCGGACTGAGAGAACAAACTGGAACTAAGAGAACAAACCCGGACTGAGAGAACAAACCCGAAAATGAGAGAACAAACCCGGAACTGAGAGAACAAACCCAGACTGAGAGAACAAACCCAGACTGAGAGAACAAACCCGGAACTAAGAGAACAAACCCAGATTTAGAGAACGAACCCAGACTGAGAGAACAACAATTAAGTATGGATGCTGTTTGTAGCAGGTGTATTGTCATAGCACATAATACAGACTGCCAGAGTATTTCATCTGTTCACAGCAATTAAAATGTCAAAAAAAGATTTTTGCTTGATTTGTTGATTAAAATGATAATAATACAAACAGCACCTTAAATAAGAAGTTGTGTCACTAATACCCCCAGGGGAGGAATAAACTCTATATGTGCAGGCAGATATTTTTTAAGATGATTCTATTCTTGAAAAGTTTTCCATGTGAAACTCTGAGACGTTGCCTGAAACCACTGAGGATTAACAGAAGCTCTGTGTTCTTCAGGCTGAAGAAGAGATGTCCTGTTGTGAAGAAGCCGAGCGTCTCCTCTCCGAACAAAGGTGAGAAAACACAGAAACAGACTAAGCTGTACACAGATGAAGCGATAACAGACACAGGCCGGCTGTAATTTATGAGATATTTACAAAACCACAGAGATAAGCAGAACACTGTCCTTTATATTCACAAAGGGAAATCTTTGAGGCAAAGCACGGAGGTTCAGTGGCTTACAAAGAGTGAGATGTGTGATTCAACAATACTGTGCAGTGTTTGAGTTCGAGTTGCGAGCTGCACGGCATTTACTTGCTCTACCAAGAACATAGAAAACACACATCACACATCTTCTCTGTTTAGTGGAGCCAAGTCATTGATGATTTAATGTTGACGGGTATCACAGTGAACTGGAGCTGGTTTCATCAATTAGTAGAAAATAATACAAACTCTTTATTGTGCCAGGACTCGAGTTTCACTTTCAGTTTCAGTTTCAGTTTGGGACCCTGACCAGGACCAGGATTTTAGAGTCGACACCCTTCTGCCCAAACTTCAGCTGCCTGAAGGAAAATTCTTAAAATGTTTAAATTATTTAGATTTTTCATATTTTAGTTCAGTTATATTTAATTAGAAACTGCTATATAAACTCAACAAAACTCAAATAAGTGTCTCAGAACCTCTCCTCTATTCTCCCTGAAACCAAATTACATGATTCTTCCAACAGAAAACTGGGAGCAGTTATGAAGCTACAGAATTCGTTATTTACGTATATATTTATTTTGTTGCCATAGAGGAAGTCACATTTAAATATAGTGAGTGTGAAAGTACTGAAATCAGTACACCATTTTTGTTTTTGATTTTGGCACAGACATTGTTATCGATATTCTTGTTAAGTGAACATGAGATACAAGTTCAGGATCCATCAGGGCCCTGCCGGGGAGTCAGACCACCTCACAGTCTTTTTCTATTTGTTCCACTGCAGCGTTTAATCCTTTTATTTTACTATAATCTTCTTTTAGGGTTTGTATTTGTTTGTTTGTGTTTCTCCATTTCTGCCACATGCTGAAGAAAAGTGTTCTCCATCTTTTAGTTTCTAATTACATACTCCACAGACATTCATTTTCTCCATAAGTTCTTTGTAACCCTTGTGTTGTCTTCACATTCTGTATACTCCCCTCGTCCTCCCGGGTCAAAAATGACCCGCCTTCACTAAACCCCTAAAATAAAGAAGCTTAATTGAATTTTTAACAGCAAATGTAGTTTGCATGAAGAAACAACCTGCCATTAATCACAAACTGTGTGAATATCTGAGTTCTCCCTCTTCACAGTGCAGAAAGACTGCATTTATTCAGTGGACCCCCACTCGTTTTCATTACAACACTGCTGTCATAATTATCTTCTTTACTAAAGTAGAGATTTATTGTTAATATCATCATTTCTTAAGGTACTGCAGAGGTGGTAAACAATATTTTAAATATAAAATATACAAAAGAAATGTGAACAACATAAATTAATCAACTAATTAGCACATGTAGGGCAGTACACAACTGTGTGTGTGCATGGACTTGCAGATATATTTCTCACATGTGCAGCACACAGTATGTGTTTTACAGTCATTCATTGGTGGGCAGACCTGACAATTCTTACTTGCCCCAGCTGGGCCCTCCTGTAGATCAGGAAAAGATCCAGCCTCCTGAACAGCTTTGGTGGTTCGGGTTATAGTCAGTATTAGGCTGTTCAGCAGTAAAACGTGCACTCATGGCTTCAGCACAGAGAGAACTCTGGGTACTGTCATCTGCAGCACTTTTCCCGCCTCTGAATGTCGAGGTATTAGTGAACAATTCTTTCAAGAAATCTTTATTTTTTGTCTGAAATTGTTTGAACTTGAGTCATGTATGGGGTCGTAGAAAGATGATGCTGCACCTGCATGAGAAAGTTGTAGTTCTGTCTAAGATCAATCAGTAGGACACAACTCAACTCAACAATCTTTGTACCCTGGTGGTGTACAGCTTACATGGAAATAGAAATAAAGGCAATATTTCACTTTTTCTAAAGTTGGGCTCACTCTAGGAAAAGTCATCGAATTTCAAGTTGAAAAAAGATCATTTAGGTTGTTTTCTCTGCTGTTAAACACAGTGGCGGGTCATTTTTGACCCGAAGACAACACAAGGGTTAAAAGGATTGGTTGTCTTTGTGGGTTTCCTCCAGCTTTCTCCCACAGTCCAAAGACGTGCATGTTAATTTAATTGGAGACTCTAAATTGCCTGTAGGCATGAATGGGGGCATGAAGGGTCAGCAATGTGATGGATTGGTGACCTGTCCAGGGTGAACCCTGCCCTTGCCGATGTCAGCTGGGATTGGCTCCAGCCCCTACCGTGACCCTAAAAGTAAAAGCAGTATGGCTAATGAATGAATGAATGAATGAATGAATGAATGAATGGTTGTCCTGACTGCTAAATAAAGTACACTGCAGTTTTGAAATGTCACTGTTGTGTCATCACATCAACTAAATGTTGTAAAACCAGCAGCACTGCTTCCAACATCTGGAATTTGGATTTGATATCCAGGAAGTTGTCCTAAAAGGTAGGGGATGGTTGATACCACCACTCTGATACCAAGGAACACAGGGCCAGAATTTCTGATATCAATAGTATTTTATTATTAACAGCGGCTTATGTATTTCCATGTAGGGGAGAGCACTGTCATAATTCATGATGTGTATGCATCATCAATAGGCTAAATGTTAATACATTATAATGCCTACTAAATGATTTGCCAAAGGTTATCAGTCATTTTAATGCTGGTAGAATTTATACCTGCTGCCTGTGAGACCTGGGTTTGATTCCCAACTGAAGCGTGTGGTAGCAGGTGAAGCAGAACAAAAAGTGACGTCATTCATTCATGCATCACTTTGTAAAGAAAAGTACTACATGGATGGCAGTACTCCTCTTTCATGCAACCATCACTGCATTCATTTTTTAAAGCTATTTTTTGGCCATTATTTTACTGTGATAGTGACAGTGAGAGAGAGACAGGAGAGCTAGCAGAGAGAGGAGAGAGAGCTGGATTTGAACCTGGGCCACTACAATATCGATATTTTGGTGGATCGATCCACCCACCCCGACTGAAAGCAGGTGCAGAGCAGAGGAACATGTGACATTCTGTAGAAAAAGCTGTTAGCTGTTACTCGAGCTGGATAGATGTAGATTTTCTAGCTTCAGCAACAGACAAGACAGTTGGTCTTAACATTGCCAGAATTTTAATCTCCAAAGACAGACACTAACACCTCCTCCTCCTTCACAGTGTGACCTCCAGCGACGGGGCCGCCTCCTCCTCCTCCCTGCATCTCTACCTCCTCCTGGCTGCAGCTCTGACCCTGCTGGCCTGTCTGATCTGGGTCGTCCTGGAATCGCCGTGCCAATCCAGCAACAGGATGCCACGTAACTTTCACCTGGCGCTGAGATACGTCAACGGGCCCCCGCCTACCTGAAGACCGCCCCAGAGACTCTCATGGACAGAGTTTGGACAAAGCACTTTCCTCAGGCTCTACTGGACAGAGGTTCACAGCTCATACAATCTCAAAAAATGTGCTCATTTCAATTAACCAAACAGTTTCAGAAACAGAAAGTTCGAAGTTTCAGACAGGAACTGGGGGCTAAACTCCTGAAAGCTGGAAACAAGGCTATGATCCCTAATGCCACCAAGAAATACAACCATATGCTTTGTTTGATCCTAACAAATAAGATCAATTTATTATGTTGCTCCCCACCCAGGATCTTGTCCCCGTCACTTCCAGCTTTATCTTTAAAAGTCTCGGTTATGCCGTTAGTTATCCCAGGGCAGAGAAATCTAAGAGCTCCCTGCTTAAACTATTTAACATAACTGAAGCAGAATGAGTGTGAACAGGAAGTTGTAATATGTTGTGATATATTTTTATGTACCTCTGAAAGTCAGTGAAAACATTCATAACTGCCTTATTTTACCAGACTGATGCTACAGTACATTATTGTAGCATTAGCTGGTTAAATGTTCACACTAATGTTGCGTTAAAATCTGATTTTGTTGGTTGTAATTTAAATGTGAAAGGTTAGAAAAGCCACAAAGGAAACAAAAGTACGGTGGCCCTGAAAGCTCAAAGCACCGCAGCTTAAGAAAACACATGCAAACAGACAAAACACAAGCAAATACAGAACAGACAAATTTTCAGCAATTTGACAGTGAACCATCTGCAGATACACACAACAAAACAGAAGTGTTTCCACGGGACACGGGTTTCCACACGTCCAAGCAGGTTCATCACTTTTTAGTGTCCCCCTGGAAACACTTCTGTTGTGTTGTGAGTATTTGCAGCACGTGTTGTCAAACTGATGAAGATGTTTTCTGAATGTATTTGCGTTTTGTCTATTTGCATATGAGCTTTCGGGGCCACCGTACATAGATGAGCTTTAATTGTTAGACATAAGAGCCCGTTGTTACAGCAGTCGCTAGGCTAACACTGACAGTCAGTTAGCACGGAGAAGAGCAGCTGGAAGTGATCACAGTTTAAGCACATGTTTCATGAAGTGAGGGCTGAGTGTGTTTTGAAGATGAATCATAAATATCACACAAGAAATCAGATCAAGTCTTCTCCTGATGTCGGAGCAGCCGGGTTGTTTATTTCCTGATTTCATGCAATTGTAGAAACGTAGCAGTAGCGCTGTAGAGAGGTGAAGCCAACAGTCACATCCTGACGACATTTATCACACATTATTGTGTAAAAATTGAACAGAGCAGAGTCCGATGGCTATGACATAGGGTTATATCTTTAAACTGCTATCTGTGCTAATGTAGCTAAAGCTAATCTAAAACATTTCTGCTTCACAACTTCTCTCAAAATGACTGTGTGTAGGTTTGTTTGACTGCCGTTCATGTCAAAGTGATGAAGTATTTAAATGATATCTGACTGTCCCGCCTCACCATGATAGCACTTGTATTTGTAATTCATAAAGGTGTTTTGTAACAAGTTGTATATTCACAGTGCAAAAAATTCTTGTCTGTTTTTTGTGGTTTGTTGTTTTTTTTGTTCATGCTTTTTGTCCCAAACTACAAATCATACACACTGAACATCACTGCTACAGATTTATGAAGGTGGTTTTGTTCGTCAGCTGTCAGACATTCCACTTCTATGAAGATCCTGTTGCAGAGACGCGAATCTTTCTGCAGAGATAATCCATCAGTTTCTGTTCTGTTGCTTGTGAGTTGTGTTATTGGTGCGTGGTGATCCATTTAAAATGCAGCTGTGTTTGAGAAAGGCTGCACTGCTTTTCCAAAGAACAATAACTTCACCTTGACCAAAATCAAAGCGTACGCATGATAAATGATGTATCTGCAGGTTAGTTTCATGTCTCTGCAAGTTGTTTTGCAAAGGAACGGACGCAAACACTTTTCTGCCTGTTTGCAGAGGCAGAGCTGTCCACACGAGGGTTCAGTCTGTTGCAGACATGGGCAGATGATGGACTTTATGTCACACAGGCTCTAAAAAGTAAGTGAGCTTTAAAAAAAACAATGTTAAGTGTATCTGATACATACTAAAGAGGCTAAAACATGAAAAAGTATATCTGAAAAAGAAGTGCGAGGTGACGTTTGATCCTTTCTGACTGAGTTTTTTACTTTTTTACTTTGTCAATTATGTCATGTTACATCTTAAAGACGGTGCTGCCTGATTTATTGTGTTTTAAGTGACTGAAGCATTTCGGGTAACACATTACATCACAACTGCTCTTTTCATTGATTCAGTCATTTGTCAGAACTGCATGAGAGACTAACACCCAAATGTCTGACTTTATCAGGGGAATATGTCAGCCCATGATGATGATGCTGACGATGATGATGTTGACATGTTTTAAGGCTTTAATAGGTTTGACAAAATAATTGAAAAGGGAACTTGGTAATTCAGCTGCCATCTAAACGTTTCACCTTTAGTAAAAAAACTGATATTGCATCCATTCGAATGTTGTTGCCTGTGTTTGAAGATGTAAATAAAATGAATTGTATGAAACATTTGAACTTTCTAGATCATTTTGTGACGTCTCAGAGTGGGGATTGATTGACGGCTCATCATAATCTCATTTGACTGAAGTTTTATTATTTCTTTCATGTATGACTTTTAATTTGTTTTATTTCTTTTCCTCATGGAGTTCAACACAGATTGGAATTTAATATTTGTCTTTTTAAAACCATCCATAATTTTTCCAAAACTGTGGTAATGAACCTGAAAAATATTGTCACTAAACATTTAGCAGAACTGAGATTATATCACTGGTCTTATCTGCTGATTATCTGGGTTGAAACCAGATTTTTTTTTTCTCCTCTAGCTAAAGGTGTGTGTGTGTGTGTGTGTGTGTGTGTGTGTGTGTGTGTGTGTGTGTGTGTGTGTGTGTGTGTGTGTGTGTGTGTGTGTGTGTGTGTGTGTGTGTGTGTGTGTGTGTGTTATGTTACCAAACTTCTTTTTTTTTTTTTTTTCACACATTCAGTTGGGGTGAAACTTCAAAATCTTCAAGCTTCATCAAGACAGAGCATTTTTACCAGTGTCTTTCCTCTGACACTTTAAATGTGATGGAATCCAAATTCTGCAAGTAAATATATTTTTGTTTCTATTTTAGTTTTGAATATATTAGTTTGAATGTGGTGTTTGTCTGCAGGATGAGTGCATGGAGACAAGAAAATTCTGTTAAACTAGAGCTATGAGCAAGAATGGATCTACCCCTGGCGTCACTTGGTGGACTTTATACAGTGAGCAGTGTGAATGTGTGTGAATGTGTGTGAATGTGTGTGAATGGCGGCAGGTTTTTACATCGTCTTACAGCAGATTTGCGTGCTGTATCTCATGCTACCTTCATGTGTCTGTGGAACGCAGAGTCACTGGTGATACTGCTTACTTAGGAGGATTTAACTGCAAGACAAGCAGTCCGTGTGTGTGTGTGTGTGTGTGTGTGTGTGTGTAACCATGCAGCGCGGGTCTTTGTCATCATCAGCAGGAGATGTATAGATGTCAGTGTGTTTCCTACAGACGAACTCATTGTAACTACCAATGACAGTTGACAGTTTGTATGCTCTCGTAATTCTATCTTTGTGAGGACTGACTCAAAGTTTAGGAGGACATCTTTGCAAAGTGGGGACATTTGAGTCAGTGGTTAGGTCTGTGTTTAACAGTTTAACCTGGTTTTACACACATTTTAAATTTGGGTTAAAACTAAAAAAAAAGGGCCAAGATTCAATAAAACTCTAACAGAGTAACAGACTGATACATTTTTAGCTGCAATTTAAAAGTAAGAACTATTATAGTGAATGAGACCTTGTGCAGGTTTGTTTGCTGTAAGGTATTTGGAGCTGAGAAAATAAAAGCAGCCTTGCTGTGAATGGATTGAGTATCAGTCCCTGTCAATAATAGTAAAAGCTCGGCTGAGAATTGTTTGAAATGTTTTGATGCTAATGCAGATTTAATTCTTAAGTTCTTAAGTCAGTTCTGCTATGACTGTTTCATTTCAGATATAAACACAAATTTTTCTAAGAACCTTTTCTTAATAAAACACAGTATAACGTCAAAATGATGATTTAAATCAGATCAAAGAAACAGAGTGGGGTCTGTTCACTTAGGCTCCGTCCACACAACTACATTTTAGTTTTAAAACATATCTCTTCTGCTACGTTTTTCGCCTCCTGTCCACACTAGTCCAGAGCACCTAAAACAGAGACGTTCAGAAACTCGCTGGGCCTGGTTTAGTTTGAACACTCGGGGGTTGTGTTTTAGTCTGGACGGGCGAAAACTGAGACCTTTGGAAACAATGACATAGACACCCACGGTCGCTTCCTGATTGGGTCTCATCAGCCTGGACGACCAGTGGTGAAAGCAACATGAAAAATGAAAGTGTTACTGACCTTGTAGTCTTTGCTAGCAGCTGCTGATCAGTTAAATTCAGCATTTCAACACTGCAGCTGTCTTCCCTGTTCCTCATTCAGAGTATTTTTTGCAACTAATCAACTGCAGAGTAGACAATCTACTTCCTGTTTACACCAGCTAACACATGCCCAGTGTACGTGAATGGATGGAGATTGTTTCTATTTTAAAATGCCGTTTTAAAATATCGTAGCCTTAAACATTTGCCACACTCTCAATGACTGTGAACAGGTGTGTGTGTGTGTGTGTGTGTGTGTGTGTGTGTGTGTGCATGTACTTGTACCTCTATCTTTGTGAGGACTCGTTTAAACCTTACGGAGTGAGGACACTTTGTCCTCACAAATTCAAAGGGCTAGAGTTAGGTTTAGTTCAGGGTAAAGGTTGAGGTTAGGCATTTATTATACATTATTTCAGTCACTGCATTATGTCAATGAGTGTTCTCACAGTGTGTGTGTGTGTATGTGTGTGTGTGTGTGTGTATGTGTGTGTGGGTGTGGGTGTGTGTGGGTGTGTGTGTGTGTGTGCGTGTGTGTGTGTGTGTGTGTGTGTGTGTATGTGTGTGTATGTGTGTGTGCACGGTCTGCTGGTGATCCAGTTAATGAATGTACTCCATCTGTTTGGAGCGCTGGCAGGCTCACAGCTGGGACAAAGATGATTATGATATCTGCTCATTAAGAAATAAGGAAAGAAGAAATCTTTTAAACTTCCTTCCTGGGAATCAAAACAAGACAAAAAACAACAGTTTCATTTATCTTTAAATTCTAAAATATGAGCAATGGGCATGGTTTTCTCCTCCCACAGGAAAAAATTTCTTCTTGCAAGATCAAATCTTTTGCTAAAAAATCTAATAAGTTTAAATTGATCAGTCTTAAAAATTACCAGCAAACCAAGCCAAGAGTTTTAATAAATGTTTAGTTTTAACTCGGCTTTAAAGAGTTTAAACTCAGACTTGCTCATGTTGTTTAGTGTGAGTGGCAGCATCATTTCTCCACACACACAGAACTACATATCTGTTCTCACTCTCCCTGTTCGTTTCACTGTCCGTTCTGCTTCAGTGTGCTGGATTCCACTTTATCTATGCATTGTCCAATATAGAGAGTATGTGTTTGGGTGGATAAGGCAAGTTTTTCAGTATCTGCGCGTGGAAATGTGATGGCGGTAAGGGGAGGATGAGTGTGTCCGGGGCCACCAGGCACATGAATAGACATGATTGTTCCCCACAGCTGAGAAAATGCCTCAAATTCAGTTAGATGGCAAATAATTTCATGTTAGCCGAGGAATCTGCCCATGGACTTTTAACCCCGTGGTCGTGAGGCTTGAGGGAAAGACTAAAAGTTTTCAAATAATGTTCTTCTAGCTGTTTACTTCAAATTTTAGACAGATGACAGACCTGCATGAAAAATCCCAGCCTTCATTTGAATGAGGCCTCAGTCCAGACGCCAACGCAGAGGGGAAACTCAGCAAAACATCTGAACCTAGCGCAACATCTGCCAGACTACAATATGACGTCATCAAGTGGGGACAGCCAGTCAAATACAAGAGTGAGATTATATTCCTGGTGGATTATGTTAGATTACGCCAACAATACCTAAAATGATTGCCGTGATGATAACTTTTAGTAAGTTATATCCCGTCTCAGAGTCGTATAAACCACTGTGCAGTGTTTTGATCTCTTACTAAAACTGGACTCGGATCATATCTGAATCAACATGACTTCACTAAAACAGTTTTTTAATGCAGAGCTGTTTTCAGTTTGAACAGTCACTAAACCTGTTGAGATGATCAATCCTGATTTGAAGAGTAATTAGATCAGGAGTGTCCAACAGGTGGCTCGCGAGCTACCAGTGTAGTTCACCCCCTGATTTAGAGAAGTTCACCCAAAGGTTCAGAGAATTTAGTCGGTACAAACCATGGATATGTAGGTCAGACATAAAGCAACACAACTTCACTCAGTAAATCTCCAAATGCAACTAAATCAAATGCACAGACATTCTCGTTCTCTGATTTCTAAGCCCATTTATGGAGGTTTACGTCTGTGTATTCAGGTTTGACTGAATCATGACTCAGATTTCTGTCTGATGTCAGATGTTTTGGATGTTGATATTTGATGATTTGTTAAATTACATTATTCATCATTCATTTGGTTTGTAAGACATGAGGAGCTCT